>NC_057807.1:82758108-83058108 GCF_018294505.1 Triticum aestivum | reverse complement strand
TCTTCCTTGTTTGGACTTTGCCCCATTATCTAGATTGTGATACAATGACTCTTGACATGGGTGAGGCTAATAAGAAGCTTCGCATCACTAGTGATGGTATACATCAATTATTTGGTTTCCCTCGTGGTGGTCGTTCTGCGCCAAGGCCGTCAGAGGACGGATATGACAACGCTCTGATGAAGTTAAGATCGGAGCTTGACATTAGCAGGGACAAAGATATCAAGACAAAGGATTTGAGGAATAAGCTCAAGGTGCTCGTCAAGGATCCTAGCAAAGATGACCTTGCTCTGAAAGTGTTCTTCATGATTGTGTTTATGAAGGTTGTGTTACATGGTTCTGCCCCGTGTGTTTCCAGAGAGGCAGCAATGTTTGAGGGTCTCATCTTTGAGGACATGGCTAATATGGATTATTGCTGGCTGATGGTTAATGAGCTTAGAAGGGCTGTTGCCAAGTACCAAAATGGTGATACCATGGGGAAGGCAATCACAGGATGTGCCATAGGGCCTGTACTAATGTACCTTGACTGCCTTATCCGTGGCAAGACTGCGGAGCCTGACATGTGAGTCCCCCGCATATGTTTCATGGATCCTGCCAAGCTTTTTGATCTGGTTGATGCAGATTTGATAAAAAAACCAATGCAGATCCAAAGACTTGGGTGTTTGGGAAGCTTCCGGTGAGTTTTGTTTGGTTTGTGTCTTGCAGACCTTTTTTTAATTTAGGTATAGCTATTTTTTGCTGTAGTGGACATGTGTACTGTAGAGTTGTCTGTTTATATTTTGTATGGTTTAGGTATGGTTTTTTAGTTCTGTTGTTTCGTGTGTGGTTGAACTGAATTACTTTGTTCAACTGGCATGTTGGTAAATACTAACAAATTGGCAATGACAGTTAAAGTTTATTAGTGGTGTTGATTTTAAATCAGTTAATATCATGATTTATTTTTTCCTATGTGTTGCATTGATTGATTAACTATTTTTCCCTTTTGTTTGTAGTGGAAAACTCAAGAGAAGGTTGTTTTTTTTCAAGTGTATAAACGGCCAGTCCTGGAGATGCCGTCGTCTCAGGTTCTGAAGTTTTCATCTTTTCCCGATGAGTTGAGGGATGGCCGTGGTGTTGAGGGTGCTGGTTATGCCCCCTTGGCCCTAGTAATCCTAGTGCTTCACAGAGGCAGGGTTTTGGTATTAATGTTGTTGTTTCAGCATTGGAGCGCGCTGAGCATATCTTAAGTAATGTGTGTTCTGACCTGCAAAAGGTCCCAACGACAGTTGAGCGTTTGAGTTGTATTAATGGTATCCTTCCTGAAGGTCATCTATTTAACGCTGAGGAAGCTGTTGACTACATTGAGATGGAGAGAATTTTAATCGGTGATATGCGTGACGGTGCCGCGAATCTAGTTCAGAGCTCAGTTCTTCTGTTGAACAACATGAAGCGTTTCAGAACTACGCAAAACTCTCGCTGCAAGCCATATGAAGAAAGTGCAAATGTTGTTATCAAGCAGTTTGAGCAGGATGAGGCTGCTGCCACCGACAGCAGGGCTAGTGATGGTACTAAGGCTAATGTTTTTGATCACGAAACGAATGATGTTGGCTTTGAGCATCCTGATGTTGATGTGAGTCAGTCCTCGGTGTTTGCAATTTTTACTTTGTTGTCCTGCTGTCAGTGTTGTAGTTTAACTTCCTCATCTTCATCTATTTATTAGTAATTTTCTTTCATGCAGATTGATCAGGATGAGGCTGCTGGCACCAACAGCAGGGCTGATGATCGTACTGAGGCTAATGTTTCTGATCAGCATATGAATGATGTTGGCTTGCAGCACCCTGTTGTTGATGTGAGTCAGTCCTTGTTGTTTGTATGTTTTTACTATGTTGTTCTACTGTCAGTATTGTAGTTGAACTTCCTGATCTACATCTATTTATTAATTTTTCTTTTCATGCAGGAGACCAGTCATAATGTTGAGGCTGATGTTGACCGTGGAGTTAATGATCCATCCACTGATAAGTGAAAGGTTATTTTTATTTTCATTGTGTTTATTCATATTTTCTTGAATTTTCATGCGCACCAATGTGTCTTGCTTGTTCATTTTTCTATCCCACACCGTTTAGAGTTTGCAAGGGGGTAGCTACCTTTTTTGTTACTGTTGTTTTAATTCCTTGTGTTTATTGTTGCTCATAATAGCATTGTTTTTTTGCCTCATTACATTTGAATCAGGGTGCTATTGTTGGCGATGAGCCTTGTTTGCCTGTTGGTGATGTTGCTTTGAATGTTAGCAGCAGCAAGTTCGATGATGTTGCAGCGAAGGCTTCCAAGGTTTATTTTTCTGTGCACCTCTTGGTAGCTTATTTTTTATTGTTAGTTTTGTTCATATTATTCTCTTTTTCTGAATTTTTATTTTCGTCAGATTACTAATGTTGAACGTGGGGTTGTCCTTAGTGGTGGATATGATGCTCGTGATGTTCCATTGAGTAGTGGGCACAATGTTGGTACCCAAGTTGCTGATGAGGATGCTGGTGCTGCCAGCATACTTGATTCCAAATCGCCTGGTGTTGGTATTGCTCGGAATGAAAATGTTTCTGGTTGTGAAGATTTGCCGCCGGAGAATTTCCCGCCTGGAGGTCTTGATTACGGTGATGCATTGCAAGATGCTTCTAGCGTGGAGGAGGTGCCATCCGAGGATGATGATTTACTTCTGTTAATTTCTTCTGACCCCTTGATGCAGGAGGCGCTCTTGTCGTCCTAGGATTTTCTTTCTACAGACCCTGAAAGCGCAGCAATATTGGTGTCCTCTCAAGATGTCTCATCGTCAAACCCTGAAACTGGAGGCATAATGGTCTCATCACAGGAACTACCGTCATCGTCAAACCCTGATAGTCCAGGTAAGCACTTGTAAATGGGGCGTACTTCTCAATTTTGGCATATTGGAGATGTTCTCTTGTAGTTGTTGAACTTATTATTTTTCATCATTTTCTGCAAGCAGAAAGTGATAATGTTGTTAAGATTGATACTTTTTCTCCGCTGTTACGAGGTTGCGCACGAACCGTACTAAATGGTTAGTTTGGGATTTTGCCCGTACCATGTTTGTCTCTTTTTTTTCTCTCGTATGATTATTGTTGTTGCAGTAGTTTTAATTCATGTAATTTTTTGTGTTTTCTAGTCACAAGCCGATGTTTCAAAATAAAGAATGTGATGCCAGTGTTGGTTCCATTGCTAAAGCGTTTGTCCCCACTGGCATGCTCAACTCAGACAGTGCTGATGCTGTTTTATATTCTCTACGTTAGAAGTACCGAGACACTGACAAGTTGATAGTTCCCAGATGGGTGACGGTCAGTATTTTTCTTTTTTGTAAATAGGATGATAACTTGTTTTTGCCAATTTTCTAACTGTTGTTGTTCTTTTTTGTACAACAGACCAAGATCCGTGATAGAAATATTGATTCCAATGTGTTAAATTGGTTCACGAGATCAGGTGCTGATGGTTTCGACCAAGTAGGTGAACTTGGACTTTTTGTACTCATTAACTAGAACTGTCATGTTTTCTTTGCAGTTTAGGGAGGTGTGGGAATGAACTTGATTAGCCTGCTTTTACACCTGTACTTATGAATGATCCGTGCTTTTTATTAAAGCTACACTTATTGTTGCAAGGAAACTGAACTGATATGATTGTTCCTCAATTTTGGGCGGTGGATATAATTTCTTTTATGATTATGTGATTTTTTGTTTGTACTTCTGAATTTCAATTTCCCTCTTTTATTTTATTGTTTGGAGGCTGAACCTTGTCACTATCTACTTGGACTGACGCATATGTTGAAGTTTTTTTTAACTTGAACTGAAGATAGCATATTAGATGCACTGACAGTAACCTCGACATCCTAATTGTGCATCAATGCATCTACATTACAAGTATTGCTAGCTTATGTATCACTGAACTTACTATGCAGCAATTTTATAAAAAAAAATTGGTAACAATTTTGTTACTCGTTCGAACTGATGCAATTACATGACTTCTACTCTTAGAAATAACAACATACAACTCTCAGTGGTAGCTGAACCTTGTCACTATCTACCTGGACTGACGCATATGTTTAAGTTTTTTTTAACTTGAACTGAAGATAGCATATTAGATGCACTGACAGTAACCTCGACATCCTAATCGTGCATCAAGTGGCAGGGTGTCAATGAACTGATGCTAGCATTTGCAATGTACCATCGGGTTCTTCTTCATAGCAGGACTGATGAACTGATGGAGTGACACAAAACGTGGGGAGCAGACATTACCTCTAGTGTACTGTCTTCTTCTTCTACCTCTCGTGGGCGTCTTATTGGCATGTTCTTGCAAGGCGGCGCCATTGACGCAGCTCCTGCTTGAGCTGGGCGTCTGGCGAAGAGGTTCGTTGAGGAAGCACCTTGCGGGGATAACTGTCCCGGAGAAGGAGACCCGGCGACGGAGGGAGGCAGGAGGCGGGGATGACTACTCCGTCGAAGGATCCGGCGATGGAGGGAGGCAGGAGGCGGGGGTCACGGCCATGTAGATGGATCCTGCGGCGGAGGGAGACAGGAGGCGGGGATCACGACCCCGACGATGGATCCGGCGACGAAGGGATGCCGGAGACGGGGACATGGACCTGTCGATTGATCCGGCAACGGAGGGAGGCGGGAGGCGGGGATCACGACCCCGACGATGGATCCGGCGACAGAAGGAAGGAGGAGGCAGCGGCGGATCCATTGCCGACCAATCACGGCGCGGGCTCCCTCGCTCCGGCTGCCGCTGTCGCTCGCTCGCCCACGATGCTAGCCTCCGGCGGAAGAAGGCGCATTGGGGTCGGGGGGTCGGTGTTGTGCGCGTCGCGCCTATAAGGGGATGGGGGGGGGTAACAGAATAATATTCTGTTATGGGTAACACAATAGTCCAGCCCTATATATATATATGGGGAGGGGGAGCCTACAACGCACAACAACATCTGTTAGCCATGTGCGGCACCTCCCTCCACAGATTACAACCTCGGTCATATTCTCGTGGTGCTTAGGCGGAGCTCTGCGCGGATCACTTCACCATCACCGTCATCACACCGTCGTGCTGACGGAACTCATATACTTCCTCGACACTTTGCTGGATCAAGAGTTCGAGGGACATCATCGAGCTGAATGTGTGCAGAACTCGGAGGTGCCGTACGTTCGGTGCTTGATCGGTCGGAACGAGGGGAAGTTCAACTACATCAACTGCGTTGTCAAACGCTTCCGCTTTCGTTCTACGAGGGTATGTAGACACACTATTCCCCTCTCGGTGCTATGCATCTGCTAGATAGATCTTGCGTGAGCATAGAATTTTTTTGAAATTGCATGCTACGTTCCCCAACACCCTCAACGTGCGATGAAGAATCACTCCAAAGTTCCTACCTAGCGGAGAACAAAAGAAGAAATTTTTTGTGGGGTACGAAACGATCTTTACGATCAATCTATCCTAGAGTTTGTACTAAAATAACACCAAGCTATTCTTTCCGATCAATCTAACCAAGAGTTCTTACTAAAATAACACCATATGATACACATCAACCATCTCTAGAGTCACCTAGATACTCCAATGCCAGCATGAGTATCCGTGAGTTGATTATATGATATGCATAAAACAATTTCAGATTCATAATACTCAATCCAACACAAAGAACCTCAAAGAGTGCCCCAAGATTTCTACCAGAGAAACAAAGATGAGAATGTGCATCAACCCCTATGCATAAATTACCCCAATGACACCTTGGGAATCCGCGAGCTGAGTGCCAAAACACATATCAAGTGAATCAATATGATACCCCATTGTCACCACAGGTATTCATAGGAAGATATACATCAAGTGCTCTCGAATCCATAAAAGTATTAAATCCAATAAAATGAATTCTCAAAGGGAAAACTCAATTCACAACAAGATAGAGAGGGGAAAACACCATATGATCCAACTATATTAACAAAGCCCGCGATACATCAAGATCGTGACATCTCAAGAACAAGATAGAGAGAGAGAGAGAGAGATTAAACACATAGCTACTGGTACAAACCCTCAGCCCCGAGGGTGGACTACTCCCTCCTCATCATGGTGGCTGCCGGGATGATGAAGATCGCCACCGGTGATGATTTCCCTCTCTGGCAGCGTGTCAGAATGGGGTCTAGATTGGTTTTTGTGGCTATAGAGCCTTGTGGCGGTGGAACTTCTGATCTAGGGTTATTTCTAGAGGTTTCTGTATATATAGGATTTTTCAGCGTTGGAATCAGGCAAAGATGGGCCTCAAGGTGGGCACAACCCACCTGGGTACGCCTGGGCTTCCTGGCGTGCCCAGGTGTCTTGTGCTCACCTCGTTCACCTTCTGGTCCTCCCACGAAGCTTCTTGTGCCTCTTTTGTTCCAAAAAATTGTCATAAAGTTTTGTTGCATTTGGAGAACGTTTATTTCTGCACAAAAAAACAACACCACGGTAGTTCTGCTGAAAGCAGCGTGAGTCCGGGTTCCATGCAAATCATACCAAAACCATATAAAATTGTTGTAAACATGGCATGAATACTTCATAAATTGTAGATACGTTGGAGACATATCAAATGCTAGTAAACCAAAAAAATTGTCAGTCAACAGTCTTAATGGTTAACTTTCAGACTGCCTCGGTAAAAATAATGCAGGATCTCTGGGTTTCAGTTTTGGTTTTCTTGTTCACGTTTCCTTTTTTATCTATGTATCCAACTGTGGAATTAATTTGTTCTTCAGTACCTTTACACATGCCGAGGTACCAAATTACCATCACCTAGCTCAAGATTTCAGGATTCTAAGTTCCAATGGCGTATCTGTCAAATACATAAGCAAGCTTGTTTCTCCCTCTCATATGAGAAAAAGATGCAGCTTTTGAAGTAAGCTCAGTAGTCACATTCACAGTGATATTACTGGTAAATTAATATGTTTTCTTTATTTCTTTGTGACCACTATACTTGGGAGTCTAATCGGGCAATTCAATGTCCAGTATCCACATATAATCAGAATGCTTGAAAGGGACACTAGTTAGTGATAATTTCTTTTTTGTCATTGATATATGTGGTCCATTTCATATGTTTGATCAATTTAAATAATTTCTTGCTAAATTTTAAAAAGTTTAATTTCCATAAATTAATGTTTTGCTCATTTTCCCATGCACCTGCTATTATCTAGTATGTCTGCATTTTGATTATGTTTGTTATGCTACATGTGTGAGGATCTTATTGAACTTTGATTTATCTATTTCGTTCATCAACTCATGGGAAGTTCCTTTCTTTGGATTCTCCAACTCCATAGAATTCTATGAGACTAGATAGGCAAGCAGGTGTAGCCTGATTGTTAGCCAGCCGCAACGGCCAGCAGCAGGAAGCACATGTTAATTATATTACACATAACATGTCAATTAACCTTTCACCAGATCATCCTACTCATCCAAAAGCAGCAATCAAAATCCTCCCTGGTCGGATCTAGCTTGTGGTGGCTGGTGTGGAGGCGGCTTGGCCGGTGACGTCGGTGTGGCTGCAGGCCACATGCCGTGCGAGAGAAGATGTGGGAGATGAATGGCACCCTGGTCGGTGTTGCATCCTCTTGATGGGTGGTTTGGAAAGCTCAACGCTGCTGCAGGTGGGAGGACGAGATGGCGGTGGCTGGGGGCAGAGGAATCGCATCATTATGGTTGTTGCATCCTTCGCCGGGAGATGAATGGCCCGTAGGCGTTGCATCCTCGAGGATACGAATGGCGTCCTGCTTGGTTGCATCCATCCGATAGGAGAAGAATGGCATTGCTGTAGGGTTTCATCCTCTGTCCAATTGGATGCAAATGTAAGGTTTGAAGGATGTCGAGCTCGCCGGGGATGTGCGGTTTGCCATGAAGGCAGGGGTAGTGGCTTGGTGTGTACGCTGATCGGATCCTGGGCTCGAACTATCTAGGTGAGATGACCGGTGAAAGTCATACTCTGGTTGTGGCTAGAGTCATCGATGGCGGCGCCTTCTGGCATTGCTCCCTTGTTGGAGGTATCGATGTAGCTACTTCCACCTTGCCTTTCCTACCGTGCTTCAGGGGAATCCCTTGATCTAGTTTAAATCGGACAACGGTGATGTCGCTTGAACTATGTTGGTATTTCCCCAAAGAGGAAGGGATGATGTTGCACAACTATGGTAGGTATTTCCCTCAGTTATGAAACCAAGGTATCGATCCAGTAGGAGAACCAAAAAACACTATGTAAACGGTACCTGCACACAACCCACGATTAGGAGGGGTTGTCAATCCCTCTACGGGTAAAAAGATAGATTGATTTGTGATAGATTGGATAAATGGCTCTCGATAAAATGTGAAATAAAAGATGTAAATAAAAAGTGCAGCAAGGTATTTTTGGGTTTTTGGAACAATAGATCTGAAAATAAAAGTGGCAAATAATAGATCGGAAAGCAAATATGATGAAGAATAGACCCGGGGGCCATAGATTTCACTAGTGGCTTCTCTCAAGAAAATACCATATGCTGGGTAAACAAATTACTGTTGGGCAATTGATAGAACCTCAAATAATTATGATGATATCCAGGCAATGATCATTATATAGGCATCACATCCAAGATTACTAGACGGCCTCCTGCCTGCATCTACTATTGGTACTCCACACATCGACCGCTATCCAGCATGCATCTAGTGTATTAAGTTCATGGAGAAACGAAGTAATGCAATAAGAACGATGACATGATGTAGACGATATCTATTCATGTAGGAATAGCCCCCATCTTGTTATCCTTAATAGTAACGATACATGCTTGTCTTGCTGCCCCTTTTGTCACTGGGAAAGAACACCGCACGATCGAACCCATCACAAAGCACTTCTTCCCATGGCAAGAAAAATCGATCTAGTTGGCCTAACTAAACCAAAGAATCAAAGAAGAAATATGAGGCTATAAGTAATCATGCATAAAAGAGATCAAAGAACTCAAATAACTTTCATGGATAAATAGATGTGATCATAAACTCAAAGTTCATCGGAACCCAACAAACACACCGCAAAAAGAGTTACATCAAATAGATCTCCAAGAGACCATTGTATTGAGAATCAAAAGAGAGAGAGGAAGCCATCTAGCTACTGCCTACGGACCCGTAGGTCTACAATGAACTACTCACGCATCATCGGAGAGGCACCAATGAGGATGGTGAACCCCTCCATGATGGCGTCTAGATTGGATCTAGTGGTTCTAGAACTTGCGGCGGCTGGAATTGTGTTTCGACGTCTCCCCTAGGGTTTCAAGAATATTTGGGGATTTATAGGGCGAAGAGGCGGTGCGTGAGGCCACCGAAGTGGGCACAACCCATCTGGGCGCGTCTGTGCCCCCAGGCATGCTCTGGTGGGTTGTGCTCCCCTCGGAGCCCCCCTCTGGTACTTCTTTGGCCCATCCTGTGTCTTCTGGTCCAGAAAAATTCTCCAAAAAGTTTCGCTGTGTTTGGACTCCGTTTGTATTGATTTTCTGCGAAGTAAAAAACAAGCAAAAAACAACAACTCGCACTAGGCACTATGTCAATAGGTTAGTCCCAATAAATGATATAAATTTGCTATAAAATGATTGTAAAACATCCAAGAATGATAATATAACATCATGGAACAAGCAAAAATTATAGATATGTTGGAGATGTATCAGATGGCGGTGCTATCTAGCGCCGCGTTCCCGCTTGGGGGCATTGTCCTGGAGGTGGATCCGATCAGAGGGACCCGTGGCTCGTGAGGATGTGTGTGCTGTTTGCCAAAAGGCGTTGTTTGTATGGTTTTTGGGTCCGGTTTCCCTCATAAACTGGACCAACCTTCTCATGTTCAATGAATTTAGCAGTGATGCTAACATTCAAAACAAAGATCCACACTGTGTCACCTAATTCATCAGAACACAGAAACATGAATACAAACTCTAAGAAACAAAATCGGAGCCTGGCAAGACAGCAACCTAAAGACAGTATAACAAAACTGATCACAAGAGCATACGGGCCACAACTTGTCAGGTATCTGCAATTATCAGCTAGCAGCAGGCAGGACAGGTTGGCACCTCACCATCCCACTAAACTCTTTCACCAGATCAATCTGCTCATCCAAGAGCAAAAAGTAAAAAAAACACTCTGAAAAAGGCTCGCGCCCTCCTTAATAAAAAAAGCACATAGTGAAGTTCATGGTTGAATGATACAATGTGGCGAGGGATCCCTCCTACAAAACAGATTCTGAGATAACCAAACAACATGAATGCAAAACTCCGTTGCTGAATAGAACACAAGAAAGCCCAAATACAACGCCACATCACACCCTAGGACTCATATGCTCCACGACAATGCCCTCAAGAGGGGAGACGATGCCAAGCGCTGCCGCTGCCAAGTCCGAACGGACAAGGGCCTTCACCTAGAACCCTAGCACGGAGAGGAGAACTACAACGACATCCACAAGAGGAGAGTGGCACATGTGAGTGTCACCGCGGCTGGCGCCAAAGTGTGGAGCTTCTGCTCGGCAGCTCATCCGTGCCACCACGAGGCATCCAGAGACACCGGGTCAAGCACAAGCCTCCAGATCTAGATATGGGCTTCTTTGGTGTCATCGGCAGAGAGGAGTCCGAGCCACCCGGTACTACACCCCTCATTGCCCAAACAACTAAGAGGCATAGCCACCACCTCTGCCAAGATGTCGGCATGAGAGACAAACATGCGGACCATCACCGGGGCTGCCGCCGCGACATCCATGACCCAAGACACCGCCAACCGCCCATTTCATAGCACACCAGCTGATACGTCCATTTTGCGTCATGCTTTTATATCGATATTTATTGCATTCTGGGTTGTTACTACACATTATGTCACAATATTTATGCCTTTTCTTTCTTATTTTATAAGGTTTACACAAAGAGGAAGAATACCGGCAGCTGAAATTCTAGGCTGGAAAAGGAGCAAATATTAGAGACCTATTCTACACAACTCCAAAAGTTCTGAAACTCCATGAAAGTCAGTTTTGGAATATATTAAAAATATTGGGCGAAGAAAGCACCAGAGGGGGGCCACCCACCAGCCACGAGGGTGGAGAGCGCGCCCTATCCCCCTGGGCGTGCCCCTGCCTCGTGGGCCACCTTTTTTGACTATAAACAGTAGGGTAAAACCCCACTGCAACTTTTATTATAAAAATAAAGCAACAAAGGTTCTTTGAGGGGCTTGAGCGAAGCCCCCACTAAAGAAAGCAAAACAAAAGAAAACTAGGGACAAAAAAGGAAAATCTAAGAAAACAAACCTATAGAACTAAGGAACACCTAAGAAGAAAAGTAAAATTACAACAGTGTATCCAGCCATACAGAGAACTGCCTGTCAAATTTATGCTTCATGCTGTGCATGAGTAGTCTCAGTTCCTCCTTGAAGATGAACTTCTGTCCGTGAAATGAGGGAGAAATATTTTCAAATATCTTATTGTTTCTAGATATCCAAATGGCCCATGATCCAAGTATAATGATCTCCATAAAGAAGGGGTAATTGAGGTTATCCTTCAGGTCTTGGAATGCTTCTAATACTGAAAGATTTGGTGTTCTTGTGGGACAAATAAAGTCCCAGCATTGCTGCACAAATGGACATCCCCCAAAAAGATGATGCAATGTTTCCTCCTATTGACAGTCCCTTGTTGCACAATTGTAAGCTTCAAGATCAAAGCTCTTTCACCCGAGCAGGTTTCTTGTGTTGACTCTGTCATGTAACAACATCCGGAAGAAAACTTTATGCTTTGGTTGACATGAGCTCTTCCAAATCCAGTTGAAGTGAGGTGGTGTTTGCTTATGTCCAATCAGAACCTTGTATGCTTTGATGGAGGAATAAAATTCATTCCCCCAAATGTAACTCCAAGTGTCCAATGCATCCAGAAACTCAGATTGCCTCAAAGATATGCAAATATCCTCCATTTGTAAGAACTCATCATAAGCTTGTGTTGTCAATGGCAAAAGGAATAAGTCTTGAAGGTATTCAGTATGAACCACTTGATGGCCATTTATTGCAGGGTTCTTTGAAAAAGAATGCAAGTGATGGAATTTTTTGTTTAAGTACTGTTTGGTGCCATAAATCATCCCAGAATCATGCACTTTTCCCATCTCCCACATTACATCTTGCAATTGCTTTAAAGTGAGCAATGAGTGCCAGATTTGATTTCCACCAGAAGGAGCCAATCATTGTGTCTCCAGGAAGCTTCCCATCACTGTAATAAGTCTCCCAAATTGGGTTAACCCAAGGTATATCATGTCTGTTGAAGAACTTACGTAGGTTTTTCATGAGTAGGGTTTTGTTGTGAGTGTATATGTCTAAGACACCTAATCCTCCTTGGTTTTTGGGCCTACAGATAGTGTGCCAAGCTACCATTGCAGGTCTTCTATCTTCCATATCAGGACTCCTCCAAAGAGAGTGCCTTAAGTATTTTATAATCTGCTTCTTAATTGTGATAGGAATGTCCAAGCAGGTCATGAAAAATACTGAAAGAGATGCAAGCAATGATTTAACCAGAAGTAGCCTTCCTGCCTGAGTCATGAAAGATGAAATTCCAGCCAGTCTTTTAGCAATTCTGTTGACCATAGGTAAGCATTGTTCCACAGTTGGTTTGTAAATTCCCAATGGCAGACCCAGGTAAGTGAAGGAAAATGCCCTCTAGTACATTGGAGAGTGTTTGTAAAAAGATCTACTCTCTCTTCAGCAATATTGGCAGGCACCATGATTGATTTGCCATAATTGACTTTAAGACCAGTTGATGAAGCAAATTCTTTAGTAATGCTTTGAGGGAAATGAGCTGCCTAGCATCTGCTTGCATAATAACCAGAGTGTCATCAACATATTGAACTATTGGAAAGTCAGGGCAAGAGTTGACTTGAAGTGGAGGTGTGATTAGATTCAATCTCATGGCTTTGTTAAGTATAGATTGCAAAAGATCAGTAGCCAACACAAAAATTAGGGGGAGTATGGATCACCCTGTCTTACTCCTCTTCTGATATAGAATTTCTTGCCATGCACACCATTTAACATGACAACTGAAGATGCAGATGAGAACAATAATTGCATCCAAGAAATCCATTTTTCACCAAACCCCTTTGCTCTAAAAATGTCGATGATTGCTTGGTGCTCAATTGTGTCAAAGGCTTTTTCAAAATCCAATTTGATAACTAACATTTCGTCCTTTGATTCATGGCATTGATGAATATACTCATAAGCCCACCCTAGACAATCTTGAATCACTTTGTCTTTTAGGAAACCATACTAGTTAATGTGCACCATTTTTAGAATAACTTTCTGCAGTCTGTTGGCCAACAGTTTTGTGATGATTTTAAGTACCCCATTGAGCAAAGAAATTGGTCTGAAGTCATTTGGGGACAGTGGCACTTCCTTTTTGCGAATCAGTGTGATAAAAGAAGTGTTTAAGCTTTCCAGATCCACCTTACCAGCATGGAAGGCCATGATAAGATTAGTAACATCCCCTTTTATAATATCCCAGCAATTTTTTATGAACTCATTATTAAAACTATCAGGATCTGGAGATTTATCGGTTGGCAGGTTTTTTACCACATCATCAATTTCCTCTTGAGTAAAAGGTTTTTCCAAGTCCAAGAACACTTGAGGGTCTATTGGGTGATCATAAAGGTCATTTAAATCAAAATGCATTGCATGCCCAGTAGATTGACCCAATCTCTTTTTGAATGCCTCCCATAAAATGGCAGCTTTTCCTTCATGATTAGTAACTTCAACTTGATCCTCATTTAGCAGCATTGCAATTTTATTATGCCTGTGATTGATGGTAGCTTTTGTATGAAAGAATTTTGTGTTTTCATCCCCAAATTTAACTCCTTTGATTTTTCCTCTCTGCTTCCGGTAGATTTTCTGATTGTTTATCATTGTCAGCAAGGTATCATTAAGAAAGGTTCTACAATTGCTTTCAAAGATAGATAAGTCTCTGTATTCCTCAATAAAGTCCCAAAGAAAGATACATTCATTTAATTCTTCAATCTACTTCTTCAGGCGTGACAAGCTTTTAGCCCACAATTTTAGAGCTCTTCTTAGGTTTTTAAACTTGGCATTGATCTTCTTAGCATGATCTGTGAAACCTACATGAATGTTCCATGCAGCCTGCACCACCTATTTGAAAGAGCCTGCCAATTTTAATCATACATGGCAAATGATCTGATATAGGCTTTGCTAGAGGCAGTGTAGTAGAATCAGGATAACTGGTCATCCAAGCAGCTGATGTAAAAAACCAGTCCAACTTCTCAAGCAGTGAATTGTCCTGCATGTTGCTCCAATTAAATTGCCTTCCTTCTAGTGGAAGTTCATTCATCCCAAGATTGCTTATAGCTTCATTAAACAATAGAATTTCATTGACATCTCCTCCAGGTCTATTTCCATCCTCAGGTGATCTAATGAAGTTGAAGTCTCCCATTATAATCCAATCCACATCAATAGGCATTTGAATGTTGCCAAACCAGTCAATAAATTCAATCTTATCCTCATGGTTGCAAGGTCCATAGATATTTGTGAGAATCTGAGTCTTGGAAGAAGAGTTGCAAGTAAATTAAATTGACAATGAGAATTTGTTCTGAAAAATCATTTCACCTGAGAACAGAGCTCCATTCCAAGGAGTTAGAATGCCTCTAGAGGCCCCAATGGAGGGAAGGTTTTCAAATTTATTAAATCTCCGAGGACAAAAGTTCTGAATATAGGCCAGGTCAAAAGTATCTCTCTTAGTTTCTTGGATGCATATAATCCCAGCAGCACTTTCTTCAACTTTCTATCTAATTGCTAGCCACTTATCTGAACCATTAATCCCTCTAACATTCAAGTTTAATATATTCCAGGATCTGTTGTTATTCATTGTAAAACAATTGTTTTCCAGAACTAGTACCAAAGACCACCCCTTGGTAATTGCCACAGGCTGTGAGAGTTTTGAATTGCAAATAACCTAGCTCAAGCTTAGGATAACAACTGACTGTCACCCAAAATTCACAGGTGCAAACCATACCATTAGCATCACAGTGCAGCTAAAGATAGCTAGAACTATTTACATAATGTAGCTGATCAATACCATTACTTTCAATGATACACCCAATCCATAAGTCATACATAGCAGATAAGGTACCAACTAAGAAAAGTGGCCACTTCAGGCACACATCCATAAGCTTACATTATCTGATTTTCAACATCATAGCAAACATAAAACAGACAACCCACACAGAAATGAAAATCAACATTCTAACACTTTGACAGGTACTAAGTGACATGATCATCTTCAATTTATCTTGGAATGGGCAGCCTCTCCTGTGGCCTTGGACACCTTGGCCACCTCTTCCCGTCCTTACTTTTTGGGCTTCTTTAGACAGCTTCTCATGAAGTTCATCCTCAGCCACCTTGCAGAAAGATTTTGTCAGGTTCTTAACCACTTTATTTGGAAGAACATGAGGTATAGCATTACATGGCAAGCAGGATTTAGCATCACAAGATTTTCTTCTATATCCATTATTTTCTTTCCTAATCCTGTCACTTCTTCTTACCTTAGTTTCAATCAGGGGTTCTTTCTCCCTCCTTTTCCTGGAGATAACTTCTCCCGTTGGCAGCAACACAACTTTGTTGGGAGACACCTGCTTTAAAGGCCTTCCAGCTCCACTTGAGGACTGTGCAGCTGGACTAATTCCTTTATTTTCCTTACCCACACCTAGCATAATGTCCTTACAAATGGGTGCCTTGGATGTAGCACATTCATCAGGAATATGAAATAACATAGTATCTTTAGAATCACAATTTGCAGTCAATAGTTTCCACAATTCAGACTTCAACAAATGCATTGTCCACCCAAATTTACCAGGAGTCAACAACATGTGTGTTATGAAATTAAACCAACTTACAGGAATGTCAGTTTTGAAAGTGTTGGTATCTCCCTGGGTTGCTAGTGCAAAGTGTTGTATACAAAGGTCAAGCCCTTCTTCAAAATTAAGTGAACACCACCAATAACTTCCAAAGCATGTGATTCAGTAATTGACTGTAGATCAAACATGTTATTAAAATCATGTGAAATGCCTTTCCTGTTGATGTCTGAAGATGTTCCCACTTGAGGAATTAGGACATTTTCTTTTCCTTTGTCTTTTTAGGCCACAGCTGTGTTTTGTGCAACAGATGTTCCCTCAGAGGCAGTCCTTACAACATGATTTTCAGTGCCTTCATTGTTGCTAGAAACAATCATCTGCTAACCATGATTGTCAGCAGATGTATGTGCCCCCTCCTTGGGAACAACTGCTAGGTCTGCACCAGTTTGGTTGCTATTGTTCTCTGGACCAACTTCAGGTACATTATTAACCTGCTCTGCATTGGAGGTTGATTATTCTCTGCATTGTTGCCAGCCACTTGCAAATCTTCTTCCTCTTCCTCAGCATTATAAGACAAAGCAATATTGAGAAGGCCCATGCCCATTGGTTGAACCCCTTGATTAACTTCTTCACTAGTAGAGTATGTAATGGAGAAAAACCCATCAGACAGAGAAATAGTTGTAGTGATGCTGCTATTAGGAGCCCCATCCTCAGGCACCACTGGGATTTCCACTTGTTGCTGCATTGGTATCTCAGGGTTTGGCTAAGGGAAAGCCCAATGCTGTTCCTGCTCTTCCCAAGCATCCTGGTCTTCATTCTGTGCATCTATATTGTGCACAGGTAGAGGCTGGAAACCAGGGAAATCGTTTGCATGCTGGGGCACTAGATGACCATCTGGTGGAATAGGGTCCTCATCTGCAGGCCCCCCACCCAACATTTCCTCAAGCAAAACCTCCACAGAACTAGTCCATGACTCTTCCTCAAACTGTTCCCCCTCTGACCACCTGATGCTTTTTGGTATATCAATAAGATCAGCGACCCTAGCTTGACCAAAATCTTTCCTCTTAGTGCATTCTCTCTTTCCCAACTAATGATTCTGCCCCACTTGGAGATTACTGCAGCCACATCCTCTGTATTGCAGAAATCAAAATGGACCCCCATGAACATTAACCAACAAGTCCTATTGAAATGCATGTGACACCAATTTCTGCCCTCGTTATGCTTAGAGAAGGAAATAAAAACATCACCAAACGCGTGTGGACTCTGCCGAATGAGCCTATCATGATCACGGATATGCGCAAACTGAACATACGCTTCACCAAAAGGGCAGGGTTGGATTTCTCTAAACCCTACTTGTTCCACTCCTTGCAGAAATTCCTTGAGGACCTCACGAACATTGGGGAAAAATACCTCATTGGGGTGCGGATGGATAGATGCAATCACCCAATCTTCATGCCTTCTTGGGCGATGCGGGAGGATGGCTCTGCAAACCCCAGTTCTTCCTGCCACCTCCTGTATCTGGAACCCATGCGGAACAGAGGGAAGAGGGTCGATTGGGATGTTGGCCATCATAGTCAACTCCAACGAGGATGCGACCAATGCCCGCTCCGGCGATGAACACTGCGTAGGCGAGCTTGTCGAGGCAGGAGCAGAGGAGGAAGCAGAGTTGGTAAGTGGAGTGGAATGCGATGAGGCAGGCGTCAGTCTCGGTTGGAAGTTTGGAAAAAGATCCTTGACCAGCTCCGAAAAAGAAGTAACCTGCCTAATCCGTGGCGCAGGCCCAGCACAGCGGAACTAGGCCTCAACCTCCGCAACGGACCAAGCCTCTTCAGGTGGGCTCGGGAACAAGCTAAATTTCATGAAAGGCCACAGCCCATGCAAATTCGGCTCAGTGCAAAAATAGGCCAATGACCGTTGGCCCCGCATGCATGGCACATTATGTGCGACACAACATGCCTATGTTGAACCACGGGTGGCTCAATTTGAGGTCTTGATTGCTCAGGTACTGACCAAGATGAAATGCTGATTAATTCTTGATTATTATTGTCATGAATAGGGCCCGATAACTTCTCAAAAACTGATCTGCCCTCTCTGGCCACCATGGCGTAGCTCCGGCCATCACCAGAGTGTGGCACCACCGCCCTACCATTTCTACCCACAAGTGTCCATTCTTTCTCAAGCTCGGCATAATAAACATCTTCTTCTCTTCTCCAATTCAGTCCCCCAAAATTCCAAAGACTAAAAACCATCTCAAAATCTTTCTCAACAATTCTCCCTGCATTACAGATCTCAAACCCAACTGACTTGGAAGCTACCGAGAACTTGTAAGATCTATCCCTTAAAAAACAAACTCGGAAACCTTGAGCATAGACCCCAAACATTGCATTGAGAGAAACACTAACTGTGTGGGCATCAAGTTTGAAAGATGCTCTGCTGAAAGATACCACCAAGGTGAACTCCTTTTGATGAAAGCCTGGAGAGAAAACCACCGGGTGACCAAACTTGGTCCTCATCTTCGCTTGAAACTTCTTACCACGATCAAAGTTGAGGGCAAAGGGAGCCATCTAGCCATAGTAGGTGGGCACCAAGGCCGGAGTGGCCACCGGTGAGGAGAAGGTGGTGGCCGCCGGGGCCGGAGTGGCCACCGACACAAGGAGGAGGAGAGGCTTCCTCGTGGGCCACCTGGCAGGACCCCTACGTTCATCTTCTGCTATATGGTGTCTTTTGACTTGGAAAAAATCATAAGGAAGCTTTGGGGACGAAGTGCTGCCGTCTCGAGGTGGAACCTAGGCAGGACCAATCTATAGCTCCGGCGGAGCTGTTCTGCCGGGGAAACATCCCTCTGGGAGGGGAAATCACCACCATCATCATCACCATCGATCCTCTCATCAAGAGGGGGTTAATCGCCATCAACATCTTCACCAGCACCATCTCCTCTCAAACCCTAGTTCATCTCTTGTATCCGATCTTTGTCTCAAAACCTCAGATTGGTACCTGTGGGTTGCTAGTAGTGTTGATTACTCCTTGTAGTTGATGCTAGTTGGTTTATTCGGTGGAAGATCATATGTTCAGATACTTAATGCATATTAATACCCCTCCGATTATGAACATGAAAATGATTTGTGAGTAGTTACGTTTGTTCCGGAGGACATCGGAGAAGTCTTGTTATAAGTAATCCTGTGAATTTGGTATTCGTTCGATATTTTGATGAGATGTATGTTGTCTCTCCTCTAGTGGTGTTATGTGAATGTCGACTACATGACACTTCACCATTTTTTGGGCCTAGGGGAAGGCATTGGGAAGTAATAAGTAGATGATGGGTTGCTAGAGTGACAGAAGCTTAAACCCTAGTTTATGCATTGCTTCGTAAGGGGCTGATTTGGATCCACAAGTTTCATGCTATGGTTAGGTTTACCTTAATTCTTCTTTCGTAGTTACAGGTGCTTGCGAGAGGGATTAATCATAAGTGGGATGCTTGTCCGAGGAAGGTCTGTACCCAAGCACTGGTCCACCCACATATCAAATTATCAAAGTAACGAACGCGAATCATATGAGCATGATGAAAACTAGCTTGACAGTAATTCCCATATGTCCTCGGGAGTGCGTTGCTTTATATAAGAGTTTGTCCAGGCTTGTCCTTTGCTACAAAAAGGATTAGGACACCTTGCTGCACCTTGTTTACTTTTGTTACTTGTTACCCGTTATGAATTACCTTATCACAAAACTATCTGTTACCGATAATTTCAGTGCTTGTAGAAAATACCTTACTGAAAACCGCTTGTCATTTCCTTCTGCTCCTCGTTGGGTCCGACACTCTTACTTGTCGAAAGGACTACGATAGATCCTCTATACTTGTGGATCATCAAGACTCTTTTCTGGCACCATTGCCGGGAGTGAAGCGCCTTTGGTAGGTGTAATTTGGTAAGGAAACATTTATATATTTTGCTGAAATTAACGGTCACTTGTTACTATGGAAAATAATCCTTTGAGGGGCTTGTTTGGGGTATCTTCACCCCGACCAGAAGTGCAAGCAGTTTCTCCTCAACCTATTGAACCTACTGAAAATATTTACTTTGAAATTCCTTCGGGTATGACAGAGAAACTGCTAGCTAATCCCTATACAGGAGATGGAGCATTACATCCCAATATGCACCCAATCTATGTGGATGAAGTTTGTGGATTATTTAAGCTTGCAGGTTTGCCCGAGGATGTTGTCAAGAAGAAGGTCTTCCCTTTATCTTTTAAGGGAAAGGCATTGACATGGTTTAGGCTATGTGATGATATTGGATCATGGAACTACAACCGATTGAAATTGGAATTTCATCAGAAGTTTTATCCTATGCATCTGGTTCATCGTGATCGTAATTACATATATAATTTTTAGCCTCGTGAAGAATAAAGTATCGCTCAAGCTTGGGGGAGGCTTAAGTCAATGTTATATTCATTCCACAATCATGAGCTCTCAAGAGAAATTATTATTCAAAAAATTTATGCTCGGCTTTCTCATAATGATCGCTCCATGCTCGATATACTTCTTGTACTGGTTCTTTTATGATGAAGACTATTGAATTCAAATGGGATTTATTGCAAAGAATTAAACTCAACTCTGAAGATTGGAAACTCGACGAAGCTAAGGAGTCAGGTATAACCCCTAAGTTTGATTGTGTTAAATCTTTTATGGATACCGATGCTTTTCGTAAATTCAGCACTAAATATGGACTTGACTCTGAGATAGTATCTTCTTTCTATGAATCATTTGCTACTCATGTTGATCTCCCTAAGGAGGAGTGGTTTAAATATCATCCTCCCATTGAAGTTAAGGTAGTAGAACCTATTAAAGTTGAAGAAAAAACTATTACTTATAATGTTGATCCTATTGTTCCTACCGCTTATATTGAGAAACCACCCTTTCCTGTTAGAATAAAGGATCATGCTAAAGCTTCAACTGTGGTTCGTAAGAGTAATGCTAGAACACCTACACCCCCCTGAGCAAATTAAAGTTGAACCTATTATTGCTATGGTTAAAGATCTCTTGGTCGATAATATTGATGGGCATGTCATTTATTTCTGTGATGACGTTGCTAGAATTGCTAGACCCGATACTAAAAATAAACATAGACCCGTTGTTGGCATGCCTATTGTTTCTATTCAAATAGGAGATGATTGTTATCATGGCTTATGTGATATGGGTGCTAGTGTGAGTGCAATACCTCATTCCTTATACGAAGAAATTATGCATGATATTGCACCTGCTGAAATAGAAGGTATTGATGTTACAATTAACCTTGCCAATAGAGACACTATTTCACCAATTGGGATTGATAGAGATGTTGAAGTCTTGTGTGCGAAAATTAAATATCGTACTGATTTTCTTGTTCTTGGCTCCCCACAAGATGACTTTTGTCCCATTATATTTGGTAGACCCTTCTTGAATACTATTAATGCTAAGATAGATTGCGAAAAGGATATTGTTACTGTTGGTTTAGGGGATATGTCTCATGATTTTAATTTTGCTAAATTTCGTAGACAACCCCATGATAGAGAATTGCCCAGTAAAGATGAAATTATTGGTCTTGCTTCTATTGCCGTGCCTCCTAATGATCCTTTGCTAGACCATGAAAATGATATGTTCATGAATGAAAGAAGGGAAATAAATGAAGTATTCTTTGAGCAAGAACCTATCTTGAAACACAACTTGCCTGTTGAAATCCTAGGGGATCCTCCTTCACCCAAGGGTGATCCTGTGTTTGAGCTTAAACAATTACCTGATACTCTTAAATATGTTTATCTTGATGAAAAGAAGATATATCATGTTATTATTAGTGGTAACCTTTCAGAGCACGAAGATTAGAAGTTATTGAAAACTCTGAAGAAGCACCGCGCTGCTATTGGATATACTCTTGATGATCTTAAGGGCATTAGTCCCACTTTATGCCAGCACAAAATAAAACTGGAGAAATATGCTAAACCAGTTGTTGATCATCAACGACGGTTAAATCCTAAGATGAAAGAAGTGGTAAGAAATGAAATACTAAAGCTTCTGGAGGCAGGTATAATTTATCTTGTTGCTGATAGTCAGTAGGTAAGTCCTGTCCATTGTGTCCCTAAGAAGGGAGGTATTACTGTTGTGGTCCTAATGATAAGGATGAATTGATCCCACAAAGAATTGTTACAGGTTATAGAATGGTAATTGATTTCCACAAATTAAATAAAGCTACTAGAAAAGATCATTACCCTCTACGTTTTATTGATCAAATGCTAGAAAGACTATCCAAACATACACATTTTTGATTTCTACATGGTTATTCTGGTTTCTCTCAAATACCTGTGTCACAAGAGGATCAGGAAAAGACCACTTTTACTTGCCCTTTTGGAACTTTTTTTATAAACGTATGCCTTTTTGTTTATGTAATGCACCTGCTACCTTACAAATATGTAGGACTGATATATTCTCTGACTTTTTTGAAAAGATTGTTGAGGTTTTCATGGATGATTTATCCGTTTATGGAACTTCTTTTGATGATTGCTTAAGCAACCTTGATCGAGTTTTGCAGAGATGCGAAGAAACTAATCTTGTCTTGAATTGGCAGAAGTGCCACTTTATGGTTAATGAAGGTATTGTCTTGGGGCATAAAATTTCTGAAAGAGGTATTGAAGTTGATAAAGCTAAAGTAGATGCTACTGAAAAGATGTCATGTCCTAAAGATATCAAAGGTATAAGAAGTTTTCTTGGTCACGTTGGTTTCTATAGGAGGTTTATTAAAGGCTTCTCTAAAATTTCTAGACCTCTAACTAATCTCTTGCAAAAAGATGTTCCTTTTGTCTTTGATGATGATTGTATACAAGCATTTGAAATACTTAAGAAAGCCTTGATTTCTGCACCTATTGTTTAGCCACCTAATTGAAATTTACCCTTTGAAATTATGTGTGATGCTAGTGATTATGCTGTAGGTGTTGTTCTAGGACAAAGACTTGATAAGAAATTAAATATTATCCAATATGCTAGTAAAACTCTAGACAGTGCCCAGAGAAATCATGCTACTACAGAAAAAGAATTTTTAGTAGTTGTATTTGCTTGTGATAAGTTCAGACCTTATATTGTTGATTCCAAAGTAACTGTTCACACTGATCATGATGCTATTAAATACCTTATGGAAAAGAAAGATGCTAAACCTAGACTTATTAGATGGGTTCTCTTGCTACAAGAATTTGATTTGCATATTATTGATAGAAAGGGAGCTGAGAACCCTGTTGCAGACAACTTGTCTAGGTTAGAGAATGTTCTTGATGACCCACTACCTATTGATGATATCTTTCCTGATGAACAATTAGTTGTCATAAATGCTTCTCGTACTGCTCCATGGTATGCTGATTATGCTCATTACATTGTTGCTAAATTTATACCACCTAGTTTCACATACCAGCAAAAGAAAAAGTTTTTCTATGATTTAAGGCATTACTTTTGGGATGACCCACACCTTTATAAAGAAGGAGTAGATGGTCTTATTACACGTTGTGTACTTGAGCATGAACAGGAACAGATCCTACGCAAGTGTCACTCCGAGGCTTACGGAGGACACCACGCTGGAGATAGAACTGCACATAAGGTATTGCAATCCGGTTTTTATTGGCCTACTCTTTTCAAAGATGCCCGTAAGTTTGTCTTGTCTTGTGATGAATGTCAAAGAATTGGTAATGTTAGTAGATGTCAAGAAATGCATATGAATTATTCACTTGTTATTGAACCATTTGATGTCTGGGGCTTTGATTATATGGGACCATTTCCTTCCTCTAATGGGTATACACATATTTTATTTGTTGTTGATTACGTTACTAAGTGGGTAGAAGCTATTCCAACTAGTAGTGATGATCATAACAACTCTACTATGATGCTTAAAGAAGCTATTTTTCCGAGGTTTGGAGTCCCTAGATATTTAATAAGTGATGGTGGTTCACATTTTATTCATGGCGCTTTTCATAAAATTCTTGCTAAGTATGATGTTAATCATAGAATTGCGTCTCCATACCACCCTCAGTCTAGTGGTCAAGTAGAATTGAGTACTAGAGAGATTAAATTGATCTTGCAAAAGACTGTTAATAGATCTAGAAAGAATTGGTCCAAGAAACTTGATGATGCATTATGGGCCTATAGAACTGCCTATAAAAATCCTATGTGTATGTCTCCATATAAAATGGCTCATGGAAAAGCATGTCACTTACCTCTCGAACTAGAACATAAGGCATATTGGGCCATTAAAGGGCTCAATTATGATTTCAAACTTGTCGGTGAGAAGAGGTTATTTTACATTAGCTCACTTGATGAATGGAGAACCCAGGCCTATGAGAACGCAAAATTGTTTAAAGAAAAAGTTAAAAGATGGCATGACAAAAGGATACAAAAGTGTGAGTTTAATGTAGGTGATTATGTTTTGCTATACAACTCTCATTTAAGATTTTTTGCAGGAAAACTTCTCTCTAAATGGGAAGGTCCTTACATTATTGAGGAGGTCTATCGTTCCGGTGCCATCAAAATCAACAACGCCGAAGGCACAAATCCTAAGGTGGTAAATGGTCAAAGAATCAAACATTATATTCAGGTGCTCCCATAAATGTTGAAACGAATGTTATTGACACCGTAACCCCGGAGGAGTACATAAGGGACACTTTCCAGAACGTTTTAGACTCGAAAAGGAATAGGTATGTAGTATGGTTAGTAAACCGACTCCAAAGCTGCTCAAATAGCAATTTTTCTCCGTCTTGGAATATTTAAAAAATTAGGAAATTTAGAAGTAGTCCGAAATAGACATGAGGCGTTCACGAGGGTGGGAGGCACGCCCTACCCCCCTGGGTGAGCCCCCTGCCTCGTGGCTACCTTGTGTGCCCTCCGGACTCCGTTTTCTTGCACAGTACTTATTTTGGTCAGTAGAAATTCATTATATAATCTCCCAAAAGTTTTGACCACCGTACCACGACGAAATCCTCTGTTTTTGTTTCGAGGTGTTTTTCTGATAGATCTAGATCACCATGACGTCTCCCAGCGCCCCAAGGACAAGTTTTTCGAGAAGGTCATCAACCCTTACCTCGCGGAGGTGATGCAACACCCTCAAACCATTGAGATGCGTGAGGGGGTGCTGCACATCCGCAATGTTGAGGGACCGAGGAGGACCGGAAGCGTGGAGACAAGACTCGAAGCAATGGAGCGACAAGTTTTCAAGTGCCAAGTGATGGTGGAACGCGGACTCAACACCAATTACATGATGATCGCGGAGTTCACCTACAACCACAAGCTGGATGCCAAGAACATCAGGGAGGCCATCTTCAAGCTTCACGAGAAAATCGAGAACCTTCAGGCCCTGATTTATGACCTGCAAAACCAAGACTGTTAGTATGAATATAGATTCAAGAGGATGAGTTTGCCTGCAGATTTGAGGATCCCGGAGACTCGTTCATCCTTTTATGATGGTGAGCCTATGCCTTGGAGACGGACGACAAGCCTACATCATCAACAACTCCATCATCACCACCTCCGAAGAAAGAGACAGAAACACATGGGTATGGACACTCCCCTTGGTAGCTGCCAAGCTTGGGGGAGGTGCCCTGGTATCATATCACCATCACACTTCTATCTTTACCGTTTTTCTTAGTTCGATCCTTTTGGTTATATCTTGATCTAGTAGAATAAAGTTTTAGTATGATCTAGTTTTGAGTTTTGTTTTGATCTCTATCTATGTAATTGAGTCCGTGAGTTATATATAATAAAGATTAGTTTTGAGTTGAGGGCTTTGCTATCTTTCTATGATCTTGAGGGAATAAAAGAAGGAATAAAAAGAAATAAAAAGATTATATTGATCTTATGGAGAGTAATGACTTCACATATAAAGAGTATGATGAATAAAAGTTGTTGAGAGTTGGCAAACATAGTTTTGGTCATCGTTGCAATTAATATGAAGTAATAAAGAAATCTAGGTTTTCACATATAAATATACTATCTTGGACATCTTTTATGATTTTGAGCACTCAATATAATATGACATGCTGAAAAGTTGATGTTGGACAAGGAAGACAACGTAATGAGTTATGTTTTCTTATATCCGAACAAGTTATATTGTAATGGATCTTCCAACATGTTGAGCTTGCCTTTCCCCCTCATGCTAGCCAAATTCTTTGCACCAAGTAGAGATACTACTTGTGCTTCCAAATATCCCTAAACCCAGTTTTGCCATGAGAGTCCACCATACCTACCTATGGATTGAGTAAGATCCTTCAAGTAAGTTGTCATCAGTGCAAGCAATAAAAATTGCTCTCTAAATATGTATGATCTATTAGTGTGAATAACCTTTATACGAGCTTGTGATATGGAAGAAATAAAAGCGACGGACTGCATAATAAAGGTCCCTATCAGAAGTGGCAATATAAAAGTGACATTCTTTTGCATTAAGATTTTGTGCATCCAACCATAAAAGCACATGACAACCTCTGTTTCCCTCTGCGAAGGGCCTATCTTTTATTTTTACCTTCTACCCTTATACAAGAATCATGGTGATCTTCACCTTTCCTTTTTACACTTTATCCTTTGGCAAGCACTATGTGTCGGAAAGATCCTGATATATATATATATATATATATATATATATATATATATATATATATATCCACTTGGATGTAGGTTTTCATAAACTATTATTGTTGACATTACCCTTGAGATAAAAGGTTGGGAGGCGAAATTATAAGCCCCTATCTTTCTCTGTGTCCGATTGAAACTTCGTACCCATAAGTATCACATGAGTGTTAGCAATTGTGAAATACTAAATGATAGTTGAGTATGTGGACTTGCTGAAAAGCTCTTATATTGACTCTTTCCGATGTTATGATAAATTGCAATTGCTTCAATGACCGAGATCATAGTTTGTTAGTTTTTAATGAAGTTTCTGATTCATACTTTACATTGTGAATAGATTGTTACTTTAGCATAAGAAATCATATGACAATATATATGTTGCTATTCTAACGATTATCATGATGCCCTCATGTCCGTATTTTATTTTATCGACACCTCTATCTCTAAACATGTGGACATATTTTTTGATATCGGCTTTCGCTTGAGGACAAGCGAGGTCTAAGCTTGGGGAGTTGATACGTCCATTTTGCATCATGCTTTTATATCGATATTGATTGCATTATGGGCTGTTACTACACATTATGTCACAATACTTATGCCTTTTCTTTCTTATTTTATAAGGTTTACACAAAGAGAGAGAATACCAACAGCTGGAAATCTGGGCTGGAAAAGGAGCAAATATTAGAGACCTATTTTACACAACTCCAAAAGTCCTGAAAATCCACGAAAGTCAGTTTTTGAATATATTAGAAATATTGGGTCAATAAAGCACCAGAGGGGGGCCACCCACCACCATGAGGGTGGAGGGCGGGCCCTACCCCCTGGACGCGCCCCTGCCTCATGGGCCACCTGGCAGGCCCCCAACATACATCTTCTGCTATATGGTGTCTTTTGCCCTGGAAATATCATAAGGAAGCTTTGGGGACAAAGCGCCGCCGTCTCGAGGCGGAACCTGGGCAAGACCAATCTTGGGCTCCGGCGGAGCTGTTCTGCCGGGGAAACATCCCTTCGAGAGGGGGAAATCACCGCCATCATCATCACCATCGATCCTCTCATGGAGAGGGGGTCAATCTCCATCAACATCTTCACCAGCACCATCTCCTCTCAAATCCTAGTTCATCTCTTGTATCCGATCTTTGTCTCAAAACCTCAGATTGGTACCTGTGGGTTGCTAGTAGTGTTGATTTCTCGTTGTAGTTGATGCTAGTTGGTTTATTCGGTGGAATATCAATGTTCATATCCTTAATGCATATTAATACCCCTCTAATTATGAACATGAATATGATTTGTGAGTAGTTACGTTTGTTCCTGAGGACATGGGAGAAGTCTTGTTATAAGTAATCATTTGAATTTGGTATTCGTTCGATATTTTGATGAGATGTATGTTGTCTCTCCTCTAGTGATATTATGTGAACATCGACTACATGACACTTCACCATTGTTTGGGCCTAGGGGAAGGCATTGGGAAGTAATAAGTATATGATGGGTTGCTAGAGTGACAGAAGCTTAAACCCTAGTTTATGTGTTGCTTCGTAAGGGGCTAATTTGGATCCACATGTTTCATGATATGGTTAGGTTTACCTTAATTCCTTTTTCATAGTTGCAGTTGCTTGCGAGAGGGGTTAATCATAAGTGGGATGCTTGTCCAAGGAAGGGCAGTACCCAAGCACCGGTGCACCCACATATCAAATTATCAAAGTAACGAACGCGAATCATATGAGGATGATGAAAACTAGCTTGATAGTAATTCCCATGTGTCCTCGGGAGCACTTTGCTTTATATAAGAGTTTGTCCAGGCTTGTCCTTTGCTACAAAAAGGATTGGGCCACCTTGCTGCACCTTGTTTACTTTTGTTACTTGTTATTCGTTACGAATTACCTTATCACAAAACTATCTGTTACCGATAATTTCAGTGCTTGCAGAAAATACCTTACTGAAAACCACTTGTCATTTCCTTCTGCTCCTCGTTGGGTTCGGCACTCTTACTTATCGAAAGGACTACGATAGATCCCCTATACTTGTGGGTCATCACCAGCCACCGCACCAGCCACGACAGGTAGGGAGGAAGGCACCTCCTTCCACACCTAGTCAGCACCAACCATCAGATTTGGGTCGACGTCTCCACCATAGGAGGCGCCCACGCCCACGACGGCATCCCCATTTGGTCTCGGTGAACTCACAACCTAGTGACTATCGATGGCCGCACTACAGCGGTGAGCTCACATACTGCCACAACCGTAGCCATCAGTGTCGATCCATCCGACATTATAGCAGTGCCAGGAGGGGCCGAATCAAACCAACACCACCAACCCACAGACAAGAACCGCACAATGCGCCATTTATGCAGGCTAGGTCAGCCCTTAGAACCTGCTCGCCGCCGACATCGTCCACCACCATTTACCAGATCTGCGCCACCCGTTGTAGCATGCCAACGACTTGAATCACACCGCCATAGAACCTATCAGCCGCACCACCCTGTCACCACCCAAAGGACCATAAGCAGTGCCACCGTGGATCGCGGCAACACCATTCAACCTCCATTAGTGAGATAGGTCAGCACCATGTTGTCGTGATCCACCTCCCAGCCAAGAGCCACATCGGGCCGCCACCACCCCCTTGCCCTACGCATGCCGGTCCACCAGAGCGAAATCCAGGTGGATCTAGTCGTAAACTAGCCCGCACACCACCTCCCCGTGCAACACCACCAGCCCTCCCATGGCACCCCTTGCAGCTCCGCCGCAACCACCAATCACCGCGTTGCCGCCTCACGCTGTTGCCGAAGGCGAGCCGCCACTCCATCGTGACCTTGGGTGTCCGGCACCACCCAAGCGGATTGCGAGAGGAAAGGACCTCTGTCACCACCTCGGTCGCCCGGGCTCAGCCCAATTGCTTCCTCCAGTGGTGACAGAGGGCATGCCAGGAGGTGCGACGGGTCCTGGCTGCTAGGTTTCGGAGCTCTTCCCGAGTCGCTCGAGCAGGGGGCGATGCGGGGGCGTGGGCCATAAAAGACCCACACTAACCATCAAGAAAATAGAAGTCGGTCACATTGTGTCACCTAGTCCAACATCACACAACAACATCAGTAAGAACTTTAAAAAGCAAATCCAGAGCTTGGCAAAACACCATGTCGAAGACATTTGAAAAGAATTTATCCTCATGATCTCACCAGACCAATTTACTCATCAAAGAATACCCATTAAAAAGGCCACACCAAAGAACCAAAGCATGCTATATGGTGTTTCCTAACCTCTTACTTACAACAAACATGTACTTTCTGAAAAAAGAAAATCCCTTGAAAAGCAAGCGAACAACAAAACAAGACATTTGAAATCAGTCTATCATCAGGATGTCACCAAACCCATTCACTCATCCAAGAACACCAATTAAAAGGCCCACACCAAGCAACAAAGCATGTTGCAGGGTGTTTCCTAATTTACGGCATGACCTCAAGAATCTAGCTAAAGCTAATCTCCTCCCCCAACAACAAAAATTTATTGCAGGGTGTTTCGTAATTACAACATGACTTCAAGAATCTGGTCAGGTGTTGTCCATGGTGGCTGTGGTAGTTGATATTTTGTCCTAGTGGGCTAGTCCGTCTAACCTTGATCTTTACGGGTCTTTTTTTCTCTTTACTCTTTTCTTATTGCATTCATACATCCTAGTCGTGCAGACAAGTGTGTACTCATTGTGTTCTATATCCCTTGATTAGACATTAGGAGCCAATAGAAAACACTATTTATCAAAAAAAAGTGGCCCGTAGTCGAACACCATATGCACAACACTGCATATCTTGTGTACTCGCTGTGTTCTGTATCCCTTGATGAGACATTAGGAGTCAATAAAAACACCATTATTATCAAAAAGAGCGGCCTGAAGTCCAACAAGATATGCACAACTGTGTAAAAGGATAATAGTCGAAATTGATCATCATATAACAATGCATCATATCATGGCTTCATAGTGAGATCAATAATGCTGAACATCTTGTTTGTAAAGGTAACGATTAATACTCATGACACGCTTCTGACAGGCTCATGGCTGCATCAACTGTAATCTGCTGTGTAGCGATAATTGCATGCGCCAGATTAAGAACCAGTCCCTGGACATTGCCACGTATAGTGATGTAGCCACTGAGCTTACTAGAGTCGGCCTGCTTCTCTACGCTGATGTTCGCCAAAGCATCCTCGCCAAACACACTCTTGCCGTAGAGATTGGCAGCAACTAACCCGCAGTCCCCATCAAGCGCAGACCTTATGTCAAAGATTCATATGAGAAAAACGTTACCAATTACAGCTACGTTCTTCAGTGCAACAATTTCTCGGTGACAGTGATCCAACGAATTACCTCAGTAATAGCAATTCTCAAAGTTCAAATGTGCCTCTACATTGAAAATATGGCTATCCGGACAGTTCTAGTATATCAGTTCCTGGAATGGAAAATAAAATATCCATTTGGGCCTCTAGTGTGTGCAAGTTTCGAGAAAAAAAAGGTTTGATTTGGTGAAAAGAACTGAGGTACTCCCTCCGTCTCATGTAAGACGTTTTTTGACACTAGACCAGCGTCAAAAAACGTCCTACACTATGGGACGGAGGGAGTATATTTCTTCTAGTTTGTTGGATTTGATACTCCACCAGAATCTTAATTACACTCGAGACCTAGGAAACAAACATTTGTACCTTAATGCCGTAATGGCCAGTTCAAACAACAGTTAATCTAGTATATCTGAAATACAAAGACAGTAAAGTAGTAAACAAATTCATGGTTTGTTACTATAAAATATATATCATGCTCTTGTGTGTGACTATATTTTAGAGGTATACATAGCATTCATAAAGATAGTGTATTATTAATGTACCAAAGCAGGAAAAACTGTCGCCTGCAGATTAATGTGAAAGGTAAGTTTTCTTTGAACTTACAATGGTGTTACACATGGCATTTTTACTGACTTGATGATAAAATTTACAAATTCCCTCCCATCATGATGCTCGGTATTGACCTTCAACTGACGAAAAAGTAGTTTAAGACAAACACATACAAATAACACTGGAAAGGAGCAGAAACATGATGGCAAGACATGCTATTGCTAGCAAAGTCGAATGCAATTGACTGAAAAAAGGCATCAAGATAGGTATCTATACTATTGTACCTTAACTTTGCACCAACACTCAGCCCACATTTTCCGGAAGGCTACATCAGTACATGTAGCAGGTGTCATGTAATCCATGATGCTAATGCTCATATCTTTTAGGATCACCTCTGAAGGCTCCATTGCATCTGAAGTCTCATAAAAGATGCGACTAACTATAACTCCAACGTTCGTTGAGGACATCTTAATGTTAGCCTGGATTTGCTTGCTTGCCTGAGGAGCCACGGTGTACTTCTTACTGCGATCAACTACTGCGGTTTTACTCGCCGTGGCAAACTCCAACCACAGATTGTGCAGTGTTTCTTCTGTTCGGTTTATGACTGTAATATCAAGCACAGTATCATAATACTCATTAACGGTAACAAATCCTTCAGCATACACAGGATCACTGAACCCTATCAACTGAACAAGGGCGTTCAGTTTTTTTGTATCATCTGCACCCTTCATAGATTCACCAGTTGCAGCCTTTAAATCATCTTGGACCTCATCTTCCAACTCAAGTCGGTCCAGTCCCTACGAAAATAAATACAAAATAATTTAGTTAGGCAAGTAAAAATGCATTAGGTTTCCATGAGACCAAATCATCTTCCAACTCAAGTATTTTTTTGTCTCGCACCCTCCTGCTCTTCAGGTGGTAGAAATCAATGGAATCATCAGGATATGTAAGGGAACTCTGTGCCTGGACCTTCATCTTCTCATTCTGCCTAAATTTTTTCTCAGCAATGATCATATTTGCGAAGCTCTGTCGGCACGAGAGCAACCAGACCTTCCTTGAATGATCATCATCGGTACTGCAAAGCAACCTAACACAAAACACAATCCTGTCATATGAGTCAATGTCGATAGGGTGGGGAAGGTAAGAGGATTTCCCCAGCCACAGCATGGACACCATGATCAGCAAGGCCTCTACTGATGCCTTGTTTGCTTCAACCTTAGATGGCTGAACCTCCTGCAGCCTCACCACAAGCTTGGTCAACGTACACGCAACAACAGCGGCCAAGTGAAAATCTCCTGACATAATGAGAGCTCTGAGATTCTGCCTGTAATCGAACACCCCACTAGTATAAATGGAATCATCGGTGGCGGCACTATGTGTGGTGTATGTGTCACTTAGAAGAGCAACAAGTAGTCTCTTAGAACATACAGTTCACGAGTCCATGGCTGGATGGGCTGGCTTCGATGAATCAACTGACTCGATTTCCTCGGAGTCGGCATAGAAGGGCTGATCTCCAAGTGACTCCTTAATGGCTGCAATGGCTTTCTCGACCTCACATAGCGAAAGCGTGTACTCCCCAAGGATCCAGAGAGCACATGAAAAGATGAAGGATTCCTTGATCTTATAGAACGTACCGATCAGCCCAGATACAATGGAGGAACGAAGCAGAGGTTTGTCCTCGATAATCTCACGCAGAAACAGAACCACATCGGATGCTGAAGCAACGTCGCCGTAACGAAGGTGGCCCCAGAGGAGGTGCACCACCGGTCCAACCACTTCTGGGTACGGCACGGCACAGACATGGATCGCCCGGATCAGCATATGGTAGTACTCATCACGGGCTATGTGGAAGACGCTGCCCATTACCCCATAAACCTCCTCCTTGAGGTAGTGCACCACGTCCTCCACATTTCGTGTGGTGAGCAAACCAGGCACTACCAACTCCAGAACCTTCCTCCTGACATCCAGATCAGGCCTGCCGGCGAGCGAGCGCAGAAGGTCCATGGTGAAACCGACCATCATATAATGGTGTGAGCTGGACAGCTCGCGCAGGCGGTCCAGGATGATGAGCTTCACGTTGCTGTCGCTCTGGGAAGTGAGCAGCTGGAGGTATGTTCTTGCGATCAAGGTCGGCGCATGGGACACAGACGAGAGCGTGCACGCGCAGCCGTACATGATAGCGGCAGTTGTGGCAGCGGAGAGGAGGGAAATGATGATTTTGGTATACGCGCTCCTGAGAAGGTGGTTGCCAGCAGAGTAGACTCTGCGAATGAGTTGAATGGCGGCCATCTGGAGGGGGGCAGGCCACTCGGTGACGCGGGCGGCATTGGCGAGCAAGTAGGCAATGGCGCGGTCATGCGAGCAGTCGCAGAGCACGAGGAACGCGTTCGTCCGTGCGGCTGGGTCATGCTCTACGGCGAGGGCACGCTCCGCGAGATCCGGCGCGTCCGGGATGAGCTTCTCCTGCTCGATATGAGGGCAGGGCAGGCGGCAGATCGCTGACATGGCGGAGAGCGCGTGGCGGCGGACGAAAGGGTGCGGATGCTTGAGGTTGGCAAGAATGGAGGGCACGAGCGGCTCGAGCAGCTCGGGGTCGCGGAGCCGACAGAGGAACCGCAGTGTGACGCCTCGGACATACTCGTTGGGGTGCTGGAGGTTGCTGCGGAGGTAGTGGCGGACGAGGATCATCTCCGGGACGAGCTCGCCGGAGGCTTCGTCCCGCTTGTCGCGGGCGACCTCGAGGTAGAGGAGGAGGAGCCTCTGGATGATGTGTTCCTTGGAGGGGAGGACGTAGCGGACGACGGTGGCGAGGAGGTGGGGGGCCGTGTCGCCGTTGAGGAGGAGCACGATGGAGCGCTTCAGAGCGTCGACCTTGGCGCCCACGTCGCTCCCCTGGAGGCCAGCATTGACCTCCTCGGACGTGGAGAGGTGGATCGTGTAGAAGAAGGGCATCAGAAGGGTGCACGGGAACGGCGACTCGTCGACCATGGTCGCCGCCTCGCCGGATTCGGATCAGATCTGCCGTGCCGGAGAGATCCGTTCGGGAGCCATCAGTCGTCTCTGCCGACCTGGTAAGATTTTTCCTGTAAACCCTCGGGTGAAATGAAAAAGGAAACGGGACCCTCTCCTAGCGTGACATATAGTACTCCCTCCTTCCCAATATATAAGGCGTGATTACCACCGGGAAAAGTAGGATCTGATCGCACGAGGCGATCAGGAGGCGACGAGGCCCATCTCCGTCTCTCTCCGTCGGCCGCTCCGGCGACGGGAGGGAGGGGGAACCTCAGGTCTGTTCGCTAGGTGGGTGTGTGGTAGGGTTAGGGTTGAGGGAGACGCTGCCGAGGCCGTTGTGGTGGTGTCGCGTCGGAATAAGTTTCTCCGGACTCTGTTCGCGGTCAGGCGAGGCTTTTGCCTTCGTCTAGGAGCCAGCGGGGTTGGGGATCCCTGGATCTCGTCGAGGTCGCGGGCTATGGTGGCTGGAGGTCCATCGGCACTGGCCGTTTGGGTTCTCAGATGGGCGATAGATGCAGGGAGACGAAGACCCTTCTTCCTTGTTGGTATGATTTGCTGATGCTGTTCTTCTCCTTCCTCTGCGCTGATCCTGGTGGGAGATCCTGCTTTGTTCGGGCGGACGGCCCGGCCGCGGTGCTGGACCGGTCGGATGACTCGAGTTCTCTTTCTTCCGGAAGGGACACTTTTCGCGGTACTCAAAGCCAAAGATGGCGACGGCTATTGCAGGTGTGTTGGATTGATGCTCATGCCCTTTCAGCGCTGGTGTCAAGAAAGGAGGAAGCAGCGTGATGGCAATTGTACCGTGGTCGAAGATGATGACCTGCTTGCAACTGGTTGCAGATCCTTCTGCTGCAGGGGTCTTCTCTCAAGATTCAGGGATGATGACCCAGGGCTCCGAAGATCTTCTTGTGTTATGGTTGTTTTATGATACTCTAGGTGTTCATGGTCCTTTGTGTTTGGGTTTCAGTGTGCTTGTAAGGATCAACTTCGTTATACTGATTCGTGATATGAATGAAAAACTTCTCAAAAAAAGGTGTGATTGACTTTGCACGGTCATTGATGAAAGACTTTGATCACTAAAATATACTCCCTACGTTCCTAAATATAAGTCCTTTTAAAGATTTCAAATGGATTACCACATAATTCGGAAATGAAAGAAGGCTACGGAAAGAACAAGCAACGGATTTCGCCAAAAGCGGCCTTAATAAACAACTGTTCTTTCCAAGGAAAGAGAGAAAGAAGTCAAAAGGCGGGGGATCACCAAGAGGTGGTTTCTGACATCACCAGAAAGAATGGAACCGAACATTCGGGGGGGGGGGGGGGGGGAGGGGGGAGGGGGACTCGAGGTGGCGGGAGAGTAAGTCAAAATAGGAAAAACTCACATTGGGTTTAGGGATAACCAGGCTCGAACTAATGACTTCCACCACGTCAAGGTGACACTCTACCGCTGAGTTATATGGGGTGACGGAGGGATCATACCATTCGAGCCTCCTTTTCTGAGAACAGGAACTTTATGGGATCCTTGGTAGAGCCATTTGGAGCAGAGGGTAATCGGTTTATGACAAAGACTGTGCTTTTAAACACGACACCCAGGGGGATGGCCCAATCTTTCATTCCAACTCTATTTTCTTGTGTGCGAGTAGGAAAAGTGAGAAATCTGTCTTCCATCCGCGGATGTGACAAATCCAATCCAATTTGGTCTTGTCCCGTGGCTCGGACCATTTTGCATTTCTCGACAAATATAATCTGTTTGGCTATTCTAGGTGGTTCTTTTTTTCTGGATAAAGAGGAACTTGTCATTTTGATCTCAGGAAGGAAAAAAGGCGAATGGAATTTCAGTCAAGTCTTTTTTTAGGATGTATATAGATATATTTTAGAATGTAGATTCATTCATTTTGCTAGTAGTGTTGATTTCTCGTTGTAGTTGATGCTAGTTGGTTTATTCGGTGGAAGATCAATGTTCAGATCCTTAATGCATATTAATACCCCTCTGATTATGAACATGAATATGATTTGTGAGTAGTTATGTTTGTTCCTGAGGACATGGGAGAAGTCTTGTTATAAGTAATCATTTGAATTTGGTATTCGTTCGATATTTTGATGAGATGTATGTTGTCTCTCCTCTAGTGATGTTGTGTGAACATCGACTACATGACACTTCACCATTGTTTGGGCCTAGGAGAAGGCATTGGGAAGTAATAAGTAGATGATGGGTTGCTAGAGTGACAGAAGCTTAAACCCTAGTTTATGTGTTGCTTCGTAAGGGGCTAATTTGGATCCACATGTTTCATGATATGGTTAGGTTTACCTTAATTCCTTTTTCGTAGTTGCGGTTGCTTGCGAGAGGAGTTAATCATAAGTGGGATGTTTGTCCAAGGAAGGGCAGTACCCAAGCACCGGTGCACCCACATATCAAATTATCAAAGTAACGAACGCGAATCATACGAGGATGATGAAAACTAGCTTGATAGTAATTCCCATGTGTCCTCGGGAGCACTTTGCTTTATATAAGATTTTGTCCAGGCTTGTCCTTTGCTACAAAAAGGATTGGGCCACCTTGCTGCACCTTGTTTACTTTTGTTACTTGTTATTCGTTACGAATTGCCTTATCACAAAACTATCTGTTACCGATAATTTCAGTGCTTGCAGAAAATACCTTACTGAAAACCACTTGTCATTTCCTTCTGCTCCTCGTTGGGTTCGGCACTCTTACTCATCGAAAGGACTACGATAGATCCCCTATACTTGTGGGTCATCACCAGCCACCGCACCAGCCACGACAGGTAGGGAGGAAGGCACCTCCTTCCACACCTAGTCAGCACCAACCATCAGATTTGGGTCGACGTCTCCACCGTAGGAGGCGCCCACGCCCACGACTGCATCCCCATTTGATCTCGGTGAACTCACAACCTAGTGACTATCGATGGCCGCACTACAGCGGTGAGCTCACATACTGCCACAACCGTAGCCATCAGTGTCGATCCATCCGACGTTATAGCAGTGCCAGGAGGGGCCGAATCAAACCAACACCACCAACCCACAGACAAGAACCGCACAATGCGCCATCTACGCAGGCTAGGTCAGCCCTTAGAACCTGCTCGCCGCCGACATCGTCCACCACCATTTACCAGATCTGCGCCACCCGTTGTAGCATGCCAACGACTTGAATCACACCGCCATAGAACCTATCAGCCGCACCACCCTGTCACCACCCAAAGGACCATAAGCAGTGCCACCGTGGATCGCGGCAACACCATTCAACCTCCATTAGTGAGATAGGTCAGCACCATGTTGTCGTGATCCACCTCCCAGCCAAGAGCCACATCGGGCCGCCACCACCCCCTTGCCCTACGCATGCCGGTCCACCAGAGCGAAATCCAGGTGGATCTAGTCGTAAACTAGCCCGCACACCACCTCCCCGTGCAACACCACCAGCCCTCCCATGGCACCCCTTGCAGCTCCGCCGCAACCACCAATCACCGCGTTGCCGCCTCGCGCTGTTGCCAAAGGCGAGCCGCCACTCCATCGTGACCTTGGGTGTCCGGCACCACCCAAGCGGATTGCGAGAGGAAAGGACCTCTCTCACCACCTCGGTCGCCCGGGCTCACCCCAATTGCTTCCTCCAGTGGTGACAGAGGGGACGCCAGGAGGTGCGACGGGTCCTGGCTGCTAGGTTTCGGAGCTCTGCCCGAGTCGCTCGAGCAGGGGGCGATGCGGGGGCGTGGGCCATAAAAGACCCACACTAACCATCAAGAAAATAGAAGTCGGTCACATTGTGTCACCTAGTCCAACATCACACAACAACATCAGTAAGAACTTTAAAAAGCAAATCCAGAGCTTGGCAAAACACCATGTCGAAGACATTTGAAAAGAATTTATCCTCATGATCTCACCAGACCAATTTACTCATCAAAGAATACCCATTAAAAAGGCCACACCAAAGAACCAAAGCATGCTATATGGTGTTTCCTAACCTCTTACTTACAACAAACATGTACTTTCTGAAAAAAGAAAATCCCTTGAAAAGCAAGCGAACAACAAAACAAGACATTTGAAATCAGTCTATCATCAGGATGTCACCAAACCCATTCACTCATCCAAGAACACCAATTAAAAGGCCCACACCAAGCAACAAAGCATGTTGCAGGGTGTTTCCTAATTTACGGCATGACCTCAAGAATCTAGCTAAAGCTAATCTCCTCCCCCAACAACAAAAATTTATTGCAGGGTGTTTCGTAATTACAACATGACTTCAAGAATCTGGTCAGGTGTTGTCCATGGTGGCTGTGGTAGTTGATATTTTGTCCTAGTGGGCTAGTCCGTCTAACCTTGATCTTTACGGGTCTTTTTTTCTCTTTACTCTTTTCTTATTGCATTCATACATCCTAGTCGTGCAGACAAGTGTGTACTCATTGTGTTCTATATCCCTTGATTAGACATTAGGAGCCAATAGAAAACACTATTTATCAAAAAAAAAGTGGCCCGTAGTCGAACACCATATGCACAACACTGCATATCTTGTGTACTCGCTGTGTTCTGTATCCCTTGATGAGACATTAGGAGTCAATAAAAACACCATTATTATCAAAAAGAGCGGCCTGAAGTCCAACAAGATATGCACAACTGTGTAAAAGGATAATAGTCGAAATTGATCATCATATAACAATGCATCATATCATGGCTTCATAGTGAGATCAATAATGCTGAACATATTGTTTGTAAAGGTAACGATTAATACTCATGACACGCTTCTGACAGGCTCATGGCTGCATCAACTGTAATCTGCTGTGTAGCGATAATTGCATGCGCCAGATTAAGAACCAGTCCCTGGACATTGCCACGTATAGTGATGTAGCCACTGAGCTTACTAGAGTCGGCCTGCTTCTCTACGCTGATGTTCGCCAAAGCATCCTCGCCAAACACACTCTTGCCGTAGAGATTGGCAGCAACTAACCCGCAGTCCCCATCAAGCGCAGACCTTATGTCAAAGATTCATATGAGAAAAACGTTACCAATTACAGCTACGTTCTTCAGTGCAACAATTTCTCGGTGACAGTGATCCAACGAATTACCTCAGTAATAGCAATTCTCAAAGTTCAAATGTGCCTCTACATTGAAAATATGGCTATCCGGACAGTTCTAGTATATCAGTTCCTGGAATGGAAAATAAAATATCCATTTGGGCCTCTAGTGTGTGCAAGTTTCGAGAAAAAAAAGGTTTGATTTGGTGAAAAGAACTGAGGTACTCCCTCCGTCTCATGTAAGACGTTTTTTGACACTAGACCAGCGTCAAAAAACGTCCTACACTATGGGACGGAGGGAGTATATTTCTTCTAGTTTGTTGGATTTGATACTCCACCAGAATCTTAATTACACTCGAGACCTAGGAAACAAACATTTGTACCTTAATGCCGTAATGGCCAGTTCAAACAACAGTTAATCTAGTATATCTGAAATACAAAGACAGTAAAGTAGTAAACAAATTCATGGTTTGTTACTATAAAATATATATCATGCTCTTGTGTGTGACTATATTTTAGAGGTATACGTAGCATTCATAAAGATAGTGTATTATTAATGTACCAAAGCAGGAAAAACTGTCGCCTGCAGATTAATGTGAAAGGTAAGTTTTCTTTGAACTTACAATGGTGTTACACATGGCATTTTTACTGACTTGATGATAAAATTTACAAATTCCCTCCCATCATGATGCTCGGTATTGACCTTCAACTGACGAAAAAGTAGTTTAAGAAAAACACATACAAATAACACTGGAAAGGAGCAGAAAAATGATGGCAAGACATGCTATTGCTAGCAAAGTCGAATGCAATTGACTGAAAAAAGGCATCAAGATAGGTATCTATACTATTGTACCTTAACTTTGCACCAACACTCAGCCCACATTTTCCGGAAGGCTACATCAGTACATGTAGCAGGTGTCATGTAATCCATGATGCTAATGCTCATATCTTTTAGGATCACCTCTGAAGGCTCCATTGCATCTGAAGTCTCATAAAAGATGCGACTAACTATAACTCCAACGTTCGTTGAGGACATCTTAATGTTAGCCTGGATTTGCTTGCTTGCCTGAGGAGCCACGGTGTACTTCTTACTGCGATCAACTACTGCGGTTTTACTCGCCGTGGCAAACTCCAACCACAGATTGTGCAGTGTTTCTTCTGTTCGGTTTATGACTGTAATATCAAGCACAGTATCATAATACTCATTAACGGTAACAAATCCTTCAGCATACACAGGATCACTGAACCCTGTCAACTGAACAAGGGCGTTCAGTTTTTTTTGTATCATCTGCACCCTTCATAGATTCACCAGTTGCAGCCTTTAAATCATCTTGGACCTCATCTTCCAACTCAAGTCGGTCCAGTCCCTACGAAAATAAATACAAAATAATTTAGTTAGGCAAGTAAAAATGCATTAGGTTTCCATGAGACCAAATCATCTTCCAACTCAAGTATTTTTTTGTCTCGCACCCTCCTGCTCTCCAGGTGGTAGAAATCAATGGAATCATCAGGATATGTAAGGGAACTCTGTGCCTGGACCTTCATCTTCTCATTCTGCCTGAATTTTTTCCCAGCAATGATCATATTTGCGAAGCTCTGTCGGCAGGAGAGCAACCAGACCTTCCTTGAATGATCATCATCGGTACTGCAAAGCAACCTAACACAAAACACAATCCTGTCATATGAGTCAATGTCGATAGGGTGGGGAAGGTAAGAGGACTTCCCCAGCCGCAGCATGGACACCATGATCAGCAAGGCCTCTGCTGATGCCTTGTTTGCTTCAACCTTAGATGGCTGAACCTCCTGCAGCCTCACCACAAGCTTGGTCAACGTACACGCAACAGCAGCGGCCAAGTGAAAATCTCCTGACATAATGAGAGCTCTAAGATTCTGCCTGTAATCGAACACCCCACTAGTAAAAATGGAATCATCGGTGGCGGCACTATGTGTGGTGTATGTGTCACTTAGAAGAGCAACAAGTAGTCTCTTAGAACATACAGTACACGAGTCCATGGCTGGATGGGCTGGCTTGGATGAATCAACTGACTCGATTTCCTCGGAGTCGGCATAGAAGGGTTGATCTCCAAGTGACTCCTTAATGGCTGCAATGGCTTTATCGACCTCATATAGCGAAAGCGTGTACTCCCCAAGGATCCAGAGAGCACATGAAAAGATGAAGGATTCCTTGATCTTATAGAACGTACCGATCAGCCCAGATACAATGGAGGAACGAAGCAGAGGTTTGTCCTCGATAATCTCACGCAGAAACAGAACCACATCGGATGCTGAAGCAACGTCGCCGTAACGAAGGTGGCCCCAGAGGAGGTGCACCACCGGTCCAACCACTTCTGGGTACGGCACGGCACAGACATGGATCGCCCGGATCAGCATATGGTAGTACTCATCACGGGCTATGTGGAAGACGCTGCCCATTACCCCATAAACCTCCTCCTTGAGGTAGTGCACCACGTCCTCCACATTTCGTGTGGTGAGCAAACCAGGCACTACCAACTCCAGAACCTTCCTCCTGACATCCAGATCAGGCCTGCCGGCGAGCGAGCGCAGAAGGTCCATGGTGAAACCGACCATCATATAATGGTGTGAGCTGGACAGCTCGCGCAGGCGGTCCAGGATGATGAGCTTCACGTTGCTGTCGCTCTGGGAAGTGAGCAGCTGGAGGTATGTTCTTGCGATCAAGGTCGGCGCATGGGACACAGACGAGAGCGTGCACGCGCAGTCGTACATGACAGCGGCAGTTGTGGCAGCGGAGAGGAGGGAAATGATGATTTTGATATACGCGCTCCTGAGAAGGCGGTTGCCAGCAGAGTAGACTCTGCGAATGAGATGAATGACGGCCATCTGGAGGGGGGCAGGCCACTCGGTGACGCGGGCGGCATTGGCGAGCAAGTAGGCAATGGCGCGGTCATGCGAGCAGTCGCAGAGCACGAGGAACGCGTTCGTCCGTGCGGCTGGGTCATGCTCTACGGCGAGGGCACGCTCCGCGAGATCCGGCGTGTCCGGGATGAGCTTCTCCTGCTCGATATGAGGGCAGGGCAGGCAGCAGATCGCTGACATGGCGGAGAGCGTGTGGCGGCGGACGAACGGGTGCGGATGCTTGAGGTTGGCAAGAATGGAAGGCACGAGCGGCTCGGGCTCGCGGAGCCGACAGAGGAACCGCAGTGTGACGCCTCGGACATACTCGTTGGGGTGCTGGAGGTTGCTGCGGAGGTAGTGGCGGACGAGGATCATCTCCGCGACGAGCTCGCCGTAGGCTTCGTCCCGCTTGTCGCCGGCGACCTCGAGGTAGAGGAGGAGGAGCCTCTGGATGATGTGTTCCTTGGAGGGGAGGACGTAGCTGACGACGGTGGCGAGGAGGTGGGGGGCCGTGTCGCCGTTGAGGAGGAGCACGATGGCGCGCTTCAGGGCGTCGACCTTGGCGCCCACATCGCTCCCCTCGAGGCCAGCATTCATCTCCTCGGAAGTGGAGAGGCGGCTCGTGTCAAAGAAGGACAGGAGAAGGGTGCACGGGAACGGCGATTCGTCGATCATGCTCGCCGCCTCGCCGGATTCGGATCAGATCTGCCGTGCCGGAGAGATCAGTTCGGGAGCCATCAATCGTCTCTGCCGACCTGGTAAGATTTTTCCTGTAAACCCTCGGGTGAAATGAAAAAGGAAACGGGACCCTCTCCTAGCGTGACATATAGTACTCACTCCTTTCCAAGGCATGATTGATTTTGCACGGTCATTGATGAATGACTTTGATCATTAAAATATACTCCCCCGGCTTCTAAATATAAGTGCTTTTAGGGGGTACCATTCGAGCCTCCTTTTCTGAGAAATTTGGTTTTGGGAACTTTGTGGGATCCTTGGTAGAGCCATTTGAAGCAGAGGGTAATCGGTTTATGACAAAGACTATGCTTTCAAACACGACACCCAGGAGAATGGCCCCATCTTTCATTCCAACTTTATTTTCTTGTGTGCGAGTAGGGAAAGTGAGAAATCTACTGTCTTCCATCCGTGGATGTGACAATCCAATACAATTTGATCTTGTCCCGTGGCTTGGACCATTTTGCATTTCTCGACAAATATAATTTGTTTGGCTATTCTAAGTGGTTCTTTTTTTGGGTAAAGAGGAACTTGTCATTTTGATCTCAGGAAGGCAAAAAGGCAAATGGAATTTCAGTCAAGTCTTTTTAGGATGTATATAGATATACTTTAGAGTATAGATTCATTCATTTTGCTCTGTATGTATTCACTTATTGAAATCTCTAGAAATTCCTATATTTAGGAACGGAGGGAGTACCAAAGTGCATGGATTGAACATGTATAAATGGCATTGTTATATTTTGATGGAAAAACAATTGTCGGTGGGAAACGATATTGGAAATATTCCCTAGAGGCAATAATAAAAGTGTTATTATTATATTTCCTTGTTCATGATAATTGTCTTTTATTCATGCTATAACTGTATTATCCGGAAATCGTAATACACGTGTGAATACATAGACCACAATATGTCCCTAGTGAGCCTCTAGTTGACTAGCTCGTTGTGATCAACAGATAGTCATGGTTTCCTGGCTATGGACATTGGATGTCGTTGATAACGGGATCACATCATTAGGAGAATGATGTGATGGACAAGACCCAATCCTGAGCATAGCACAAAGATCGTGTAGTTCGTTTGCTAGAGCTTTGCAAATGTCAAGTATCTCTTCCTTTGACCATGAGAGCATGTAACTCCTGGATACCGTAGGAGTGCTTTGGGTGTATCAAACGTCACAACGTAACTGGGTGACTATAAAGGTGCACTACAGGTATCTCCGAAAGTATCTATTGTTTTATGCGGATCGAGACTGGGATTTGTCACTCCGTGTAAACGGAGAGGTATCTCTGGGCCCACTCGGTAGGACATCATCATATGCACAATGTGACCAAGGAGTTGATCACGGGATGATGTGTTACGGAACGAGTAAAGTGACTTGCCGGTAACGAGATTGAACAAGGTATTGGATACCGACGATCGAGTCTCGGGCAAGTAACATACCGATAGACAAAGGGAATTGAATACGGGATTGATTAAGTCCTTGACATCGTGGTTCATCCGATGAGATCATCGTGGAGCATGTGGGAGCCATCATGGGTATCCAGATCCCGCTGTTGGTTATTGACCAGAGAACGTCTCGGTCATGTCTACATGTCTCCCGAACCCGTAGGGTCTACACACTTAAGGTTCGATGACGCTAGGGTTATAAAGGAAGTTTGTATGTGGTTACCGAATGTTGTTCGGAGTCCCAGATGAGATCCCGGACGTCACGAGGAGTTCCGGAATGGTCCGGAGGTAAAGATTTATATATGGGAAGTCCTATTTTGGCCACCGGAAAATGTTCGGGATTTTTCGGTATTGTACCGGGAAGGTTCTAGAAGGTTCCGGAGTGGGGCCCACCTGCATGGGGGGGCCCACATGAACGTGGGTAGTGGGGGAAAGGCCCCACACCCCTGGTCAAGGCGCACCAAGATCCCCCTTAGAAGGAATAAGATCATATCCCGAAGGGATAAGATCAAGATCCCTAAAAAGGGGGGATAACAATCGGTGGGGAAGGAAATGATGGGATTTCTTTCCTCCCACCTTGGCCAACGCCCCAATGGACTTGGAGGGCAAGATACCAGCCCCTCCACCCCTATATATAGTGGGGAGGCGCATGGGAGCTATAGACGAAGTTCTAGCGCAGCCCTCCCCCTCTCCCAAGTCGTCCTCCTCTCCCGTGGTGCTTGGCGAAGCCCTGCTGGATTGCCACGCTCCTCCATCACCACCACGCCGTTGTGCTGCTGTTGGATGGAGTCTTCCTCAACCTCTCCCTCTCTCCTTGCTGGATCAAGGCGTGGGAGACCTCACCGGGCTGTACGTGTGTTGAACGCGGAGGTGCCGTGCGTTCGGCACTTGATCATCGATGATTTGAATCACGACGAGTACGACTCCTTCAACCCCGTTCTCTTGAACGCTTCCGCTTAGTGATCTACAAGGGTATGTAGATGCACTCTCCTTCTACTCGTAGCTGGTTTCTCCATAGATAGATCTTGGTGACGCATAGGAAAATTTTGAATTTTTGCTACGTTCCCCAATAGTGGCATCATGAGCTAGGTCTATTGCGTAGATTCTTTGCACGAGTAGAACACAAAGTAGTTGTGGGCGTTGATGTTGTTCAATATGCTTACCGTTACTAGTCCAATCTTGTTTCGACGGTATTGTGGGATGAAGCGGCCCGGACCGACCTTACACGTACTCTTACGTGAGACAGGTTCCACCGACTGACATGCACTTGGTGCATAAGGTGGCTAGCGGGTGCCAGTCTCTCCCACTTTAGTCGGAACGGATTCGATGAAAAGGGTCCTTATGAAGGGTAAATAGCAATTGGCATATCACGTTGTGGTCTTGCGTAGGTAAGAAACGTTCTTGCTAGAAACCCATAGCAGCCACGTAAAACATGCAAACAACAATTAGAGGACGTCTAACTTGTTTTTGCAGGGTATGCTTTGTGATGTGATATGGCCAAGAAGAATGTGATGAATGATATGTAATGTATGAGATTGATCATGTTCTTGTAATAGGAATCACGACTTGCATGTTGATGAGTATGACAACCGGCAGGAGCCATAGGAGTTGTCTTTATTTATTGTATGACCTGCGTGTCATTGAAGAACGCCATGTAACTTACTTTACTTTATTGCTAAACGCGTTAGCCATAGAAGTAGAAGTAGTCGTTGGCGTGACAACTTCATGAAGACACGATGATGGAGATCATGGTGTCAAGCCGGTGACAAGATGATCATGGAGCCCCGAAGATGGAGATCAATGGAGCTATATGATATTGGCCATATCATGTCACAACTATATAATTGCATGTGATGTTTATTATGATTATGCATCTTGTTTACTTAGGACGACGGTAGTAAATAAGATGATCCCTTACAAAATTTCAAGAAGTGTTCTCCCCTAACTGTGCACCGTTGCTACAGTTCGTCGCTTCTAAGCACCACGTGATGATCGGGTGTGATGGATTCTTACGTTCACATACAACGGGTGTAAGACAGTTTTACACAGCGAAAACACTTAGGGTTAACTTGACGAGCCTAGCATGTGCAGACATGGCCTCGGAACACGGAGACCGAAAGGTCGAGCATGAGTCGTATGGTAGATACGATCAACATGAAGATGTTCACCGATGATGACTAGTCCGTCTCACGTGATGATCGGACACGGCCTAGTTGACTCGGATCATGTAATCACTTAGATGACCAGAGGAATGTCTATCTGAGTGGGAGTTCATAAGATGAACTTAATTATCCTGAACATAGTCAAAAGGTTTTTGCAAATTATGTCGTAGCTCGCACTTTAGTTCTACTGTTTTAGATATGTTCCTAGAGAAAATATAGTTGAAAGTTGACAGTAGCAATTATGCGGACAGTAGAACGCTTATGTCCTTAATGCACTGCTCAGTGTGCTGAACCCCAAACGTCGTTTGTGGATGTTTCGAACATCGAACATACACGTTTTTGATAACTACGTGATAGTTCAGTTAAATGGTTTAAGTAGAGGCACCAAAGACGTTTTCGAAACATCGCGGAACATATGAGATGTTTCGAGGGCTGAAATTGGGATTTCAGGCTCGTGCTCACGTCAAGAGGTATAAGACCTCCGACGATTCTCTTAGCCTGCAAACTAAGGGAGAAAATCTCAATCGTTGAGCTTGTGCTCAGATTGTCTGAGTGCAACAATCACTTGAATTGAGTGGGAGTTGATCTTCCAAATGAGATAGTGATGTTTCTCCAAAGTCATTGCCACCGAGCTGCTAGAGCTTCGTGATGAACTATAACATATCAGGGATAAATAAGATGATCCTTGAGGTATTCACGATGTTTGACACCGTGAAAGTAGAAATCAAGAAGGAGCATCAATTGTTGATGGTTGGTGAAACCACTAGTTTCAAGAAGGGCAAGGGCAAGAAGGGATACTTCATGAAACGGCAAATCAGCTGCTGCTCCAGTGAAGAAACCCAAGGTTGAACCCAAACCCGAGACTAAGTGCTTCTGTAATAAGGGGAACAGTCACTAGAGCAGAATTACCCTAGATACTTGGTAGATGAGAAGGCTGGCAAGGTCGATAGAAGTATATTGGATATACATTATGTTAATGTGTACTTTACTAGTACTCCTAGTAGCACCAGGGTATAAGATACCGGTTCGGTTGCTAAGTGTTAGTAACTCGAAATAAAAGCTACGGCATAAACGGAGACTAGCTAAAGGTGAGCTGACGATATGTGTTGGAAGTGTTTCCAATGTTGATATGATCAAGCATCGCACGCTCCCTCTACCATCGAGATTTGGTGTTTGCGTTGAGCATAGACATGATTGGATTATGTCTATCGCAATACGGTTATTCATTTAAAGAGAATAATGGTTACTCTATTTATTTGAATAATACCTTCAATGGTCTTGCACCTAAAATGAATGGTTTATTGAATCTCGATTGTAGTGATACACATTTTCATGCCAAAAGATATAAGATAGTAATGATAGTACCACTTACTTGTGGCACTGCCATGTAAGTCATAATGGTATAAAACGCATGAAGAAGCTCCATGTTGATGGATCTTTGGACTCACTCGTTTTTGAAAAGTTTGAGACATGCGAACCATGTCTATTGGTGTATATGCATGAAGAAACTCCATGCAAATGGACCGTTTGGACTCACTTGATTTTGAATCACTTGAGATATGCAAATCATACCACATGGGCAAGATGACTGAAAAGCCTCATTTTCAGTAAAATGGAACAAGATAGCAACTTGTTGGAAGTAACACATTTTGATGTGTGCAGTCCAATGAGTGCTGAGGCATGCAGTGAATATCATTATGTTCTTACTTCACAGATGATTCGAGTAAATGTTGAGTATATTTACTTGATGAAACACAAGTCTGAATTATTGAATGGTTCAAGTAATTTCAGAGTGAAGTAGAAGATCATTGTGACAAGAGGATAAAATGTCTATGATATGATCATAGAGATGAATATCTGAGTTACGAGTTTTGGCACACAATTAAGACATTGTGGAAATTGTTTCGCAATTAATACCACCTGGAACACCATAGTGTGATGGTGTGTCCGAACATCATAACTGCACCCTATTGGATATGATGCATACCATGATGTCTCTTATCGAATTACCACTATCGTTCATGGGTTAGGCATTAGAGACAACCACATTCACTTTAATAGGACACCACGTAATTCCGATGAGATGACACCGTATGAATTTTGGTTTAGAGAAACCTAAGTTGTCGTTTCTTAAAAGTTTGGGGCTGCGACGCTTATATGAAAAAGTTTCAGGTTGATAAGCTCGAACCCAAAGCGGATAAAATGCATCTTCATAGGAAACCCAAAACAGTTGGGTATACCTCCTAATTCAGATCCGAAAGCAATATGGATTGTTTCTTGAATCGGGTCCTTTCTCGAGAAAAAGTTTCTCTCGAAAGAATTGAGTGGGAGGATGGTGGAAACTTGATGAGGTTATTGAACCGTCTCTTCAACTAGTGTGTGGCAGGGCATAGGAAGTTGTTCCTGTGGCACCTACAGCAATTGAAGTGGAAGCTTGTGATGTTGATCATGAAACTTCGGATCAAGTCACTACCAAACCTCGTGGGATGACAAGGATACGTACTACATCAGAGTGGTACGTAATCCTGTCTTGGAAGTCATGTTGCTGGACAACAATGAACCTACGAGCTATAGAGAAGCAATGGTGGGCCCGGATTCCGATAAATGGCTCGAGGCCATAAAATCCGAGAACGGATCCATGACTTTGGAAGAAATACTTGATGGTCGTAAGGCCATTGGGTACGAATGGATTTTAAAAGGAAGACAGACAATGATGGTAAGAATTACCATTAAGAAAGCTCGACTTGTCGTTAATATATTTTCCGACAAGTTCAAGGAGTTGATTACGGTGAGGTTTTCTCACTCGTAGCGATGCTAAGAGTCTGTTGGAATTGGATTAGCAGTTACTGCATGATTGATGAAATCTTGCAGATAGGATGTCAAAACATTGTTTCCTCGACGTTATACTTGAGGAAAGGTTGTATGTGATACAACCGGAAGGTTTTGTCAATCCCAAAAGATGCTAATAAGTATGCAAAGCTCCAGCAATCCTTCTAAGGACTGGAGTGAGCATCTCGGAGTTGGAATGTGTGCTTTGATGATGATCAAAGATTTTGGGTTTGTACAAAGTTTACGAGAAACTTGTATTTCCAAAGAAGTGAGTGGGAGCACTATAGAATTTCTAATGAGTATATGTTGTTGACATATTCTTGATCAGAAATGATGTAGAATTTCTAGAAAGCATATAGGGTTATTTGAAAGGTGTTTTCAATAGAAAACCTGGATCAAGCTACTTGAACATTGAGCATCAAGATCTATAAGATAGATCAAAATGCTTAATAATACTTTTAAATGAGCACGTACCTTGACATAATCTTGAAGGTGTTCAAGATGGATCAGTCAAAGAAGGAGTTCTTGTCTGAGTTGTAAGGTATGAAGTTAAGACTTAAAGCTCGACCATGGCAGAAGAAAGAGGAAGGACGAAGGTCGTCCCCTATGCTTTTATCATAGGCTCTCTACAGTATGCTATGCTGTGTACCGCACCTGAAGTGTGCCTTGCCATGAGTCAGTCAAGGGGTACAAGAGTGATCCAAGAATGGATCATAGGACAGCGGTCAAAGTTATCCTTAGTAACTAGTGGACTAAGGAATTTTTCTCGATTATGGAGGTGGTAAAAGAGTTCGTCGTAAAGGGTTACGTCGATGCAAGCTTAACACCTATCCAGATAGCTCTGAGTAGAGAGACCGGATATATATAATGGAGCAACAATTTAGAATAGCTCCAAGTAGAACAGTTATTTGGAATAGCTCCAAATAGAGCGTGGTAGCTGCATCTAGGAGATGACATAGAGATTTGTAAAGCACACACGGATCTGAAAGGTTCAGACCCGTTGACTAAAACCTCTCTCACAAGCAACATGATCAAACATAAAACTCATTGAGTGTTAATCACATAGTGATGTGAACTAGACTACTGACTCTAGTAAACTCTTGGGTATTAGTCACATGGCGATGTGACCTGTGAGTGTTAATCACATGGCGATGTGAACTAGATTATTGACTCTAGTGCAAGTGGGAGACTGTTGGAAATATGCCCTAGAGGCAATAATAAAAGTGTTATTATTATATTTCCTTGTTCATGATAATAGTCTTTTATTCATGCTATAACTGTATTATCCGGAAATCGTAATACACGTGTGAATACATAGACCACAATATGTCCCTAGTGAGCCTCTAGTTGACTAGCTCGTTGTGATCAACAGATAGTCATGGTTTCCTGGCTATGGACATTGGATGTCGTTGATAACGGGATCACATCATTAGGAGAATGATGTGATGGACAAGACCCAATCCTGAGCATAGCACAAAGATCGTGTAGTTCATTTGCTAGAGCTTTGCAAATGTCAAGTATCTCTTCCTTTGACCATGAGAGCGTGTAACTCCTGGATACCGTAGGAGTGCTTTGGGTGTATCAAACGTCACAACGTAACTGGGTGACTATAAAGGTGCACTACAGGTATCTCCGAAAGTATCTATTGTTTTATGCGGATCGAGACTGGGATTTGTCACTCCGTGTAAACGGAGAGGTATCTCTGGGCCCACTCGGTAGGACATCATCATATGCGCAATGTGACCAAGGAGTTGATCACGGGATGATGTGTTACGGAACGAGTAAAGTGACTTGCCGGTAACGAGATTGAACAAGGTATTGGATACCGACGATCGAGTCTTGGGCAAGTAACATACCGATAGACAAAGGGAATTGAATACGGGATTGATTAAGTCCTTGACATCGTGGTTCATCCGATGAGATCATCGTGGAGCATGTGGGAGCCATCATGGGTATCCAGATCCCGCTGTTGGTTATTGACCAGAGAACGTCTCGGTCATGTCTACATGTCTCCCGAACCCGTAGGGTCTACACACTTAAGGTTCGATGACGCTAGGGTTATAAAGGAAGTTTGTATGTGGTTACCGAATGTTTTTCGGAGTCCCAGATGAGATCCCGGACGTCACGAGGAGTTCCGGAATGGTCCGGAGGTAAAGATTTATATATGGGAAGTCCTATTTTGGCCACCGGAAAATGTTCGGGATTTTTCGGTATTGTACCGGGAAGGTTCTAGAAGGTTCCGGAGTGGGGCCCACCTACATGGGGGGGCCCACATGAACGTGGGTAGTGGGGGAAAGGCCCCACACCCCTGGTCAAGGCGCACCAAGATCCCCCTTAGAAGGAATAAGATCATATCCCGAAGGGATAAGATCAAGATCCCTAAAAAGGGGGGATAACAATCGGTGGGGAAGGAAATGATGGGATTTCTTTCCTCTCACCTTGGCCAACGCCCCAATGGACTTGGAGGGCAAGATACCAGCCCCTCCACCCCTATATATAGTGGGGAGGCGCATGGGAGCTATAGACAAAGTTCTGGCGCAGCCCTCCCCCTCTCCCAAGTCGTCCTCCTCTCCCGTGGTGCTTGGCGAAGCCCTGCTGGATTGCCACGCTCCTCCATCACCACCACGCTGTTGTGCTGTTGTTGGATGGAGTCTTCCTCAACCTCTCCCTCTCTCCTTGCTGGATCAAGGCGTGGGAGACGTCACCGGGCTGTACGTGTGTTGAACGCGGAGGTGCCGTGCGTTCGGCACTTGATCATCGATGATTTGAATCACGACGAGTACGACTCCTTCAACCCCGTTCTCTTGAACGCTTCCGCTTAGCGATCTACAAGGGTATGTAGATGCACTCTCCTTCTACTCGTAGCTGGTTTCTCCATAGATAGATCTTGGTGACGCGTAGGAAAATTTTGAATTTCTGCTACGTTCCCCAACAAACGACACCTATGGGATCATAAGAATCCCTACTACGGTTGCGGGGCGTTGGGTTGTGAGGAGAGCAGCATCAGCAGTCAGTACGAGCACGCGGGTCATTTATCCAGGTTTGGGCCGCAGAGATGCGTAATACGCTAGTCCTGCTTTGATATGTGTATTTGTGTTCTTGAGGTTCTTGAACTAGCTACAATGAGCGTAACTTGTCCAAAAGTACGAATCCTTCTCCTGGATGCCTCGGGCCTCCTTTTATAGGCAAGGGGATTGCCACAGTGGCACACAGGAGGTGGCATCGGGGTACTGTGATTAAGCCTATCCCTTGCCATTAGGGGACAAAGTGCATTTAATGCGCCCCTCACGTGTCCCCTTTACTTTACCGCCGCTTCGCCCTGCCACGACACGCGCCTGGACCAGCGAGGCAGTGGTGCTATGTAGGCTGGCAGGCTGCTGAGGTGGCGAGGTGGTAGGGCTTTCACGAAGATTTGCATGCCACCACGTAGGCATGCGCTGAGTTGGCCGAGAAGCCTTGCGTTAACACGCAGGTGCCCTCCCAGCTGATGGGCTGGCAGCTACATGGGAGCGGTGGCAAAAAGCCTGGCGGGTGCGGGCCTGGCTGCGGCCTCGCGGACGCCCTCGGCAAGGGCCTTGCCGGGGCCCCAGCAAGGGTTTTTCCGTGGTGTTGTGGTCGTCCCCGACAAGGATCTTCCCGGGGGTCTTGTGGGCTTCCTCGGCAAGGATCTCGCCGAGGTTCGTCGTCTTCTACTCTTCTAATTTAGAGTGTTGTTCTTGTCTTCATAAAGATCTGCATGCCATCACGGAGGCGCCTCACGAGCCTTGGTCCCAATGCGGTTGGCGGCGCTGGAGAAACTGGGGCTCAAGGGTGGCACGCCCTGCTGGCGTAAGGTAGGCTGCCCCGGCAAGGCCCTTGCGGGGGCCATGGAGGCCGCCCCGGCAAGGATCTTGCCGGGGGAAACCACTTCGCCTTCTTGCTCTTTATGCCTCTGTCTTGGCGTTGCTTGGGTCGTCTTGTGGCTCTGATTCCCTGTCTCTGCCCTGCTTAAGTGTGGTCATCCGCGCGGCTCTGACTGCCCGTGCACAAATAAGAGGTACAAAAAAGTGCCCCTACTTTGATACACCAACAACAATTTTGTGTCATATGTCTGTATACTAATTTTATTAATATACAATACGTGAAAATCATAGTCAAAGTTGTGTAACAAAGACCAAAAAAGTCAATCGGTGCCTTATATTTTGGGAAGGAGGGAGTACGGACGTAATTACCAGGAATGAGAGCATCTCCAACAGGCGCATAAAAGTTTCGCGCTCTAAAATAATTTTAGCGCGCCACTGTAGCACTTTTAGCGCGTCGGACCCAACATTGGTTTAGCTGATGCCAAAAAACACGCGCCTAAAAAACACGCAGTGTAAATTGTGAAGCGCGCGTCATTCGGCGCCCCAAATTTGCAGCTTCTGATAGCGTTTTTTAGCGCGTACCCAATATTTTTTTGCGCCTGCACTATTTTACAGTTTCTGCTCGAGCTGTCCGGCGCTCAAAATATCCGAATTTTAGCGCGTGGAGCAGTTTTTGTGCACTTGTTGAAGATGCTCTGACAATCCCGCAAACTTCTCTGAAGATCTTCTGGGTCGAAAATGCTGCAAACAGAAAAGCTTCTTTTAATAGACGTGTTTTTTTTCTCCCTGAGGAACACACTACACATGGTCATACACGCATTTCAATGATACTATAAACACACACACTCACACCATATTTCTATAAGTATCTCCAAGAGACTAAGCCAACGGATCTTGAGATTGGCAAAGTCATTACATATGTCTTGCTATCGATGGAAACATCACCCCTGTTGGAAAAATATTTCGCCTTTGTGAGACACGCATGTGTCATATTTGAGGTTTGATCTCTAATGGGTGGGGGTACAATCACCATCCTAACTATCCAACCAGAGGTTGATTCTCTAGCCTTGTCCTTTTGGTCCCATGTTTCCTGTTACTCTTGCTTCTGTTCCTAGAAGCGTGTATGGTTCCTAAATCCTAATCGGAACTTCACTATTCCCGATTCCATTTTGCACTTCTTCTATGTCATCTTGCTTCGGGTGCTTCGGATGACTCATTGTTTTTGGTGGAGATAGAGGTCAACCGCTTCATCATACCCATATCATCGTAGCACAGGAGCTGCTACAATTCTACTACGAGAACTTGTACAATGGAAGATGCTTAGAAAAATAAATTGAGTTTTTCTAAAGCACCGGTGACTATTTCTACAGAAAAGACGCTTAGTTAAGCATCTATCCAGTACAAATAAGCACCGGTGCTTAAGAAAAGTCTGCTTTATTTCTCTAAGCACCTTCCATTGTACAAGGCCTAAGGGGAAGGAGATTTATCACATGTAAGGGCGGGGGCACGTAGATTGTCGACCGCCAATCTGCGCCAAGATTCCAAAATTCGTTTGTGTATTCCATGCATTCCCCCTCATATATCCCTTCCCACATATATGTAATCGGCTCGTAAATGGAAAACGACATGCTTGTTTCGATGGGGCCAGTTTAAGGTTACAAATATTTTGATAAGTAGACAGTGGCGTTGTGAAAAAAAATCATTTTTTTAGGAAAAAAGCATCTACCGAGTCCGAGATGGGGCTCGAGCCTAGCCCGACTTTGAATTAACAAAGCCATCAACCGGCCAGGATTACAAGCACACGCCCTCACAAAATTAAGCCTCACGTGAAACTGAAGATGAACAAATGGGACCAAAGCCGAAGACACCGAGGTCCACCTCTGAGAATGCTGCACCAGACACAGGATCACACTGGCTCGGAGGAGAGAAGGGCCGACACCAGCGGGGCATGCCGTCGCCATGCACCTACGAGCCCTCGCACTACACATCCAATACACCATCTTCGAAGGAGGCCACTACCTCCTCGCTTGGATCGAAGGCGCCGTACTGTCGCAAGATGGGATGGATGCCACCAAAAGATGACCACGTAGAGAGGGCCAGCCCATCCCCAATGAGACGCCGGAGACTGTCCTTGAGCAAAACACCGTCGCTGCACACATCTAACACCGGAGGGGGGAAGTTTCAAGATGGGACAAGAGGGCCACACCGCCCCGCCACCCACCACCCACAAGCGCCACCCGACCATAAGGTTCTCAAAAGCGGCACCTTAAAGAAGGGAACGGCGCCGAGAGCGCCGCTGCCGCCCAACAATGTTAGGGCTTTCTCCCGGGATACCTAAAGGAAGGGGGAGTGAGGGGATCAGTCCATATCGACGCCTCCAAGGAGGGGAGCGGCGCCTTCAGGGGTCGCCATCGACGCGAGCAGCCACGGCCACTAGGGATTTTGCCCGGACTTAGTCCCCACCATCAGGAGCACCTCCTGTCCGCGAGCCGGCGACCAGAGAAGCATGACCCGACCAAGGAAGGCGTGCACGCTGAACAGGGAAGGAGGGGAGCGCCAGATCTCGTGCACTGTCCACCACAAGAGCCGCCACCGGCCGCCCTCGACCTCCTGGATCCCACCGCCCACACGGCCAGGACACCGGATCCACCGTCCGCAGCACCGCTCGCCGCAAAGCCGGCAGTGCCTTGCCATAGGAGCTGTTGCTCCAAATCAAGAGGCCCCCATGCGGATGCAGGGCAGCAGAAGACACCGCCGCCACCATCCTTGGTAGCGCCCCATGCTTGCCCGACGACTGCCTCAGGCGGCGTCGAGGAAGGATGGACAAGGAGGGGCGGCTGACGGCGCGACTTGGGTTCGGCCCCCGAGTCGCTCGAGCGGGGCGGCGCGGGGGTGGGGGCAGGAGATGGTTCGAATCGTCGTGGAAAAACCATTCACAATGTTCTTCTTGGTTGTCTTCTTCAAGTGCCTTCTTCTTTTCCTAAAACTCTTGTGTTCTAGCAGCACCAGTGTAGAGGAAACAGAACTGAAGCGAGACATATTTATTCTTATCAAGGTCTAGTTGTTGGGAGGGGAAGTAGTTTTTCCGAGAAGGGGATGTTACGCGGATCTTGAGTGACATACAAGTGCATCCACAACAATTCAGGAACGCCGTCTATTTTTGAAGAGCACTTTATATACATTAGGAGCTCCATTTGTTATGAGGTGCATACTTATCTAACTTAATTATTTGATCTGATTTTACCTTGATGATTGCTTCTCAATTTTTTTTGACAATAATCTGATTTTGCAGAATACCATTGTCTAAGGATACCTACCATGTAGTTAGACTGTCAATGGATATTAAAGTGGACGAATGTCAAAACCTTGATGTAGTAAGATCTGAAAAAAGGGTGTACTTTGTGGCACTTGAAAAGTGTTGGCTTCGAGTTTGGATCCTTAATAAACCGTGTGATCAAATGAAGTGGATGTTGAAGTACGACGAAGACCTTAAACCTGTTCTACCACGTCACCAGTTCAGCCAACAAGTCCATGGACCCTGGATCTTAGAATCATGTTGTCGAGAAGACAACACGAAAGAATCAACTGAAGAGATATTTATATGTAATTCTAATAATGATGATGATGTTGAAAATGATGTGATGGTTGAACATTGTGACTTAGAAGACAACAAGAATGCACTCGTTGAGAAGAAATTGGAATTGAGGTCCAACTGTGGCAATGCTCTTAAAGATGGAGATATGGTTGAAGATTGTTACTGGAATAAAGAGAGTTCCGATACGGAATATATGATATTGGAATACTCGGGTTTCACCCCCACAAAGAAATTGTCTTCTTGAGTGAATCAGTGCGGGCAGGAGTAGCCTATCATTTAAATAGCTCCAAGATTGAAGTCTTAGGAAATAGTATATAACTAAAGGAATATTAATTACATTTCTTGAATTATGATGTACTGATCAATTCTTTTTCATACACCCCATCTTGGATTGAGGAGTTTCCTGGAAACAATTAGTCGGTTCATCTTGCATATGAGTCTATGTTATTTGGCATCTACTTGAAAGACATATACAAGATGGCTTGGGACAAGATATTCGAGTCAATCTTTATTTTATATGTATGTATGCAGTTCGATCCGTTGATTTCCACTTGGGGAAGATTTACAATCATAAATTCAGGCGTTGTACTTTACACCTCTGTATTTTTCTCCCCACATGTATTTTTGTACTGTTCAATTGTTTCTACCGTCCTCGTTAGAGGGCTGACACATGCAAGTTAATCTGAAGCGTAGTAGGATGCATGGAGACAACTAGATACTCGATGAATGACAACTGAGAGCATGAGCTTAATTTATGTCGCTAAATTGTTGCCCAACCTCGAATGGTCATAAGCTGCAGTGGCTGCCATTGTTGGTGACCTGACATCTATGTTTTTGGCTTGGGAACGTTCTTCAGTTGAAAATCTCCTCTCGCCGTGATTCGCCTTGTTTCGTTCAGGCCTTCACCGTCGTTTTACTTCCGCCATGGATTGGACCTGTTGCATCATTCGCCCATGTTACTGAAACTGATTGTAACTCCTCGTCTTGGACCTTGACTAATAGAGATCGTTTTCACATAAAAAATGAGAATAATGTAAATGAAAAAGGAATAAGAATATCCGGGGTGAAAGATGGAACGTGTAGCGACTATGGACTCACATCTGCATCGGTTTATCTGCAAAAAAATTACGAGAGACCTCAGTTATCTAAACATTGCGCTGCTGCAGCAATAGCTGAATTTGAGAGCAAGAATTAATATCATCTGTGACTTATTTTCATAACTAACTAAAACAGTCAGATAGCGTGGCTGCGCTGCTGCATGTTCCAATAAATTGAACTGTATATGTGTAGGGCTGCAAGAAAAGCTCGAGGCTCGTGAGCCGCTCGAGAACAACTCGTTTTTTGACTCGACTCGAGATCGACTCGAAAAGAAACGAGCTGAGTTTGAACACTTTATGTAGATTGACCGAGAAACGAGCCGATCTTGAGCCAATGTTGGCTCGCTCAGTTTTAGCTCAATAGCTCGACATAATATCATTATGTTAAATGATCATGCCATATGTTAAATGGAATTAAGATAATTTATTACCATACATGATGTCCATACTTTTTCTTCATTTTATTTACCAATGAACATGAAAACTTAATTAAGTGCAGAGAAGATTTAGGCCTAATTATGACACACGGTCGACTGTCTGTTAAATATCCTATATTTTTTGCAAAGGTTCCCAGCATATTTGCCTTAATTTTCTTGTTTTTCATCCATACATTTATAATTTTTACCATCTCATTAACTCGAAACTAGGAGATCGATTCGAGATCGTCACAAACTGAGTATGAGTCATATTCTACAGCTCGACCATGAGATTCACTCAATTTGAGCTCGCTTAAATTTTCTTATGAGTTGAGCTGAGCCAACTCCAACTCGCTCGAGCTCTACTCGTTTGCAGCCCTATATATGTGGCAGGATTTCTCCTCATGGTTCCAACGGTTTTCCAAACCGCCACAACCCCGAGCCCATCATCTTATAACATCCGCACGGTCTCCTTGCCGAAATAAACCCCTAATCAATCAAGGGTTTCCAGATTGAACATCATCACCGTAGGCAGGACGATGGCCGCCGACCAGGACAAGCCGCTCAAGGCTGCTCGTGTCGAGGGCAGGGAGGATCACCTGGCACGCCTGCCGGAGGACGTGCTCGCCGACGTCCTCCGCCGCGTCCCGCCGCGTTGGGTGGCTGCCTCCCGCTGCGTCTGCAGGGCCTGGCGCGACGCCATCGATGCACACGGCCTCCTGCGCGCCGACCTGCTCCCGCTCTCGTTCGCTGGCCTCCTCATCCACTTCGACAAGCACAAGTATACCGAATTCTTCGCTCGTCCCTCCGCCCATGCGGTCAGCGGCAACCTCAGCTTCCTGCCTTCCACTGCCCCTCATGCTGGTACTATATGGGATGACGCCAGTGATTGGGACGACTACAAGATTCAGAATCATTGCAACGGGCTCCTCTTGCTTAGCGACAACCATGTGGTTAACCCAGCCATCCGAAGGTGGAATGCTTTGCCACCGTGCCCGGCCAAAGATGGTACATGGTACATGTGGTACCGTGGGCATTTGGTCTATGATCCGATGGTATCACCACATTACGAGGTGTTCATGGTCCCAAGTTTGCGTGATAAAGATGATCCTTCTAATCGTCCTGACCTCTTGATGGAGAAATCTGAATGGCCGCCGTCTCCATGCAAGATGTATGTATTCTCATCAAGGTCGGGTTGTTGGGAGGAGAAGTATTTCATCCGACAAGGCGATGCTGCGGGGATCGTTAGTGAGATGCAAGTGGGCTGGCCGGAGTTCAGGACCGCTGTATATTTTCGAAGAGCACTTTATATATACAGCGAAGCAGCGTTTCTTATGAGGTACATATTTATCCGTGTTCCTATCTGATTCGATGTCTATCTTGTTGATTCCCTTTTTGAAACATTTTTTGACATGATTTGGTTTTGCAGAATATCACTGTCAGATACTGCATATCATGTAATAAAACCACCTTTTGATATTAAAGTAAAGGACTGTTGTCTACACACTGATATAGTATCAGAAAAGGGGGTGTACTTTGTGGCATTTGAAGATGATAAGTGTTGGCTTCGAGTTTGGATCCTTAATGAATCATGTGGCCAAATGGAGTGGATGTTGAAGCATGACAAAGACCTTAACCCTGTGCTAGCACGCCACCGGTTTGACCAACGAGTACATGGACCCTGGATCTTAGAAGATATTAACTACAACCTATTTCGTTCTTCTCATTCTTCAAATGAGATCAAGGAAGCATCAACCGAACAGATATATGAATGGAACTCTAACAATGATGATGACGATGTTGAAAATTGCCACCAGAATAAAGACGGTCGTCACAAGGAATATGATATTCAGATACTTGGGTTTCACCCCCATAAAGAGATTGTCTTCATGAGTGAATCTCAGGAGACAGGACTATCATATCACTTAAACGGCTCGAAGATTGAAGTCTTAGGGAGTATATACCCAAAGGAGTATTCATTTTTCAAAGAGCTATTAAATGACATGGAGTACTTCACTTCTTTTCCATACACCCCATGTTGGATTGAAGAGTTTCCTCAGAACAACTAGTCGAGTAGTTTATCTCACCTACGGGATTATGTTAGTTGATATCTATTTGAGCAAGAAAATGGATGGATTGCACAAGACGTATAGTTACCTTCAATTTATATGTATTTATAATAAGGATTAGGATCAATTAATTTCCACTGGAAGGATTTACAATTATCTTTGCTTGTTATTTGGTTGTGAGTACTATTCATTTTTAATTGTTACTCCTGCTATAGTACTCCCTTTGTTTCCAAAATTTTGACATTTTGGATATTTCAATATGGACTACATACATAATGAAATGAGTGAACAAACACACTACAATCATCCGAATCAGAAAAAAAGTTACAACATCTTATAATAGTGAACAGATAGGGACTACTATGTTTTCTCAGCCAGGGGCTTCTTTTGAACCATGCATTAGGGAAATATGTGTTTCTCTGCCTGAATCAATTTTCTAGTGTCGGACATCTCACACCTGTCATCCTTTGGGATGAATTATCTGGATAGACAAAGCTTTTCCCTCGTATATCAGGCATTTCTTCTTGTTGATCAGGAATTCAGGGGTAGAAGTTCAGCAGACTAAATTCACAGTGTAAGATTGGTTTGGTGGAAGTGTTCCTACACCTCCGTAGAGGAGCCGCGAGTATATATTGATCAAGGGCAGGAATAACCCCTGCCGTGGTTTACAAGTCTTCTACCGATCGCTAGGATATGGCAGGATAAGAGATAGGAGGTTACAAGGGAGAGGAAGAGATAAGTAGTTAAGATTACAATGAGATATATCTCTAAGTCTAACACCCTCCCTTAATCTGAACTACCTATCCTAGATTAAGATTGTTCCTGAATGCTTCAAATGGCTTGTATGGTAGAGCTTTGGTAAATCCATCAGCTACTTGATCTTTGGAAGGAATAAAGCGTATCTCCAACTTCTTCTCTGCAACTCTTTCTCATACAAAGTGAAAGTCTATCTCAATGTGCTTGGTTCTGTCATGAAAGACATGATTGGCACTTAAATAAGTAGCACCCAAATTATCACACCATAGACATGAAGTACGATGTTGCTTTGCACCCAATTCCTCAAGCAAAGATTCAAGCCAAATGATTTCTGCAGTAGCATTTGCCAATGATTTGTACTCAGCTTCAGTACTTGACCTTGACACTGCTGCTTGTTTCCTGGCACTCCATGAAATAAGGTTAGAACCAAAGAAAACAACAAAACCTCCTGTGGATTTTCTATCACCACTGCAACCTGCCCAATCTGCATCAGAGAAAGCAGTAACAAGTGTAGAATTGGAACCTTTGAAATATAGTGCCAAGTCTATAGTATGCTTAATATACCGTATGATTCTTCTGACAGCTGTCCAATGGGAAGAAGTAGGAGCATGCAGGTATTGACATACTTTGTTAACAGAAAATGAGATATCTGGTCGTATCAAGGTTAAGTATTGCAAGGCTCCAACAACACTTCTATGTCTAGTGTTTTCCTTCTCATTAAGTGGTTCCCCTTCATAAGCTGACAACTGTTCTAATGAGGATAATGGTGTGGGTGAAGGCTTGCAATCCTTCATTCCCATTCGAGCCAAGAGTTCAGTAGCATATTTTTCCTGTTTCAACACTATACCATCCTGAACCTTCTTAACTTCAATGCCTAAGAAGAAACTCAAATTACCAAGATCCTTTAAGGCAAATTCTGAGCTTAGATCATGTAAAAGAGCATCAGTAGCATTCTGAGAAGAACTTGCAACTATAATATCATCAACATAAATGAGCACAAAGATAACAATATTTGCCTTATTGTATATGAAGAGAGATGTGTCAGCTTTTGATGCAGTGAAGCCAAGATATTTCAACTGCATACTTAACATGGAGTACCATGCTCTAGGTTCTTGTTTCAAACCATAGAGAGCCCTGTCAAGCTTGCATACATAATGTGGTTTTTGCTTGTTTTCATAACCTGGTGGTTGCCTCATGTAGACCTCCTCTTCCAGAACACCATGCAAAAATGCATTCTGTACATCTAGATGTCTTAAGCTCCATCCCCTAGACACAACAATAGCTAGCACAAGTCTTATGGTTGCTGCTTTTACCACAGGACTAAATGTATCCTCATAATCAATACCATAACGCTGCTTAAAACTTTTAGCAACAAGACGTGCTTTATACCTGTCAATGGAGCCATCTGCCTTTTTCTTGATCCTATACACCCACTAAAAATCAATGATGTTTTTACCTTTTTTGGTTTGGTACCAAATGTCATGTCTTGTTTCTCATCAGGGTTGTATACTCCTCATCCATGGCCCTTTTCCACTTTTGATATCCAAGTGCATCATCTAGTTTTATTCGCTCTCCTGAAATACACAACATGCCATACGGTATAGTGCCATCAGTTCTTACTTTCAGGTTTTTAATACCTTTTTGTAGCCGAGTTGTGACTCTGGGTGTGGCTGGTTGTTGCTGTACACACGGGCGCACAGAATCACTGGTTGCAGACGATCCTGAAGAAGAAACAGGTGTTGCCGCACCAGATCCGATGGTCACAGGTGTGGCCTGTCCGTCGGCAGCCACACCATTTGTTGCCGCAGGTTATCCCACACCGACCGCGCCAGGTGGGCCTGTTGGCCGCATGTGCACGCCGCGCCTCGCCGCGGTTGGCTGCATGCACGGGCCGCTCGAGGGAGATCCTCCGCGTGATGATGTGGCAGTCGCCGGGCGGCTCGCCCGCGTTTGGCTCTCCAGGCCGACCGGCTCGTGATACGGAGAGGATGCCCGCGCCAGATTCGAGGAGGATTGACGCGCAGGGGTGGCAGGCGCCGCCAAATCTTCCTCGAACACCGCGTCAGCTTCGTCTTATTCTTCTACATGAAATATAGCTCCATTTTGGACGAGATTTTGATCATTCTGATTGTTTTGAACTCTGTTTTCTCTAGGTACCTGCACACACGGGAGACAAGAACTGGTTCCAGTAGGGATATTATTATCATGTTGGTTAGTGCAATTGTTTCTCCCGTGATCAAAAGATCAAAGTGTAGATGGAAGAAGAAGAATTTCTTGACGGAGAAGGGCGCCGGCATTAGGATGGGGGGATTCGAAAGGGAAAACTGATTCATCAAACACAACGTCTCGAGATATATAAACTCGACATGTGGGAACATCTAGACACTTGATGCCTTTATGCATAGGACTATATCCCAAAAACACACATCTTTATGAGCGAAACGCAAGTTTGCGTGTGTTGTATGGTCTTAGGTTCGACCAACATGCACAACCAAAGATTCATAGGGATTTGAGATCTTGTTTTGTTCCATACAAACATGTGATGGGACTTTCAAATTTGATGACTTTGCTTGGTCGAATATTTATGAGATATGTGGAAGTGAGAAAGGCTTCATCCCAGAATTTTAGAGGCATGGAAGCATTGGCTAGGAGTGCTAATCCTACCTCAACAACATGGCGATGTTTGCGTTCAGCCGACCTGTTTTGCTGATGAGCATGGGGACAAGAGACATGGTGAGAGATTCCAATTTTTTGGAAAAAGGAATTTAGTTTCTCATACTCACCACCCCAGTCGGTTTGCAGAGCAAGAATTTTTGAGTTTAGTTGGTGTTCAACAAGGTTTTGGAAGTTGGTAAAAACTTGGAAAACATCAGATCGTTTCTTTAGCAAATAGATCCAAGTGAACTTGCTATAATCATCGATGAAACTAACATAATAAGAGAATCTACCAACTGATGTGGGAGCTGGTCCCCATACATCTGAAAAAATAAGCTGCAATTGGAGCAGTGGAAACACTTGTTGACATAGGATAGGGTAACTGATGACTCTTAGCTTGCTGGCAAGCATCACAAATTGACTCAACGCTAGACTCATAAGGAAGATTATTCTTGCTAAGGACGTGCTGAACTATAACTGAAGAGGGATGAACGAGACGACTATGCCACTTTGCCAAGGAAGGTTTGGTGACACTCCACGCTTGTTTATTCGACCATGATGAAGGTGAAGATGATATGAGTGGATATAGGCCTCCCTCACATTCCTCTAAGGATGACCCTGCTCGTTGTCAAGTCCTTGATCACAAAAGAGTGAGGATAAAATATTATGAGAACATTGTTGTCAAGGGCAAAACGATGAACAGAAACAAGATTTTTTGAAGCATGTGGAACATGTAAGACATTGTTAAGATGTAAGTCTTTTATGGGGGTTTTAACAATTGATTTACCAACATGAGTAATGTCCATACCAGTTCCACTTCCCGTGTGTATCTGATCACTGCCGTGGTACCTTTCCCGCATCGTCAGCTTGTCGAGCTCCCTTGTGATATGTTCAGTGGCGCCGGAGTCTGCATACCAGTTGGAGTCGATGCCATAGTTGTTGGTGACGAGGTTGGCTACCTTCTTCTCTTCATGATCATCATCGTACCAATGCCAGCAGGCTCTTGCCTCGCCAGCATGGAACTTGTAGCAGATTTGGCACTCTGGATAGTCGCCTTCTTGCTGTTGTTGTTGTTGTTGTGGTTAAGGGCAAAAACGTTGCTGACGACCGCCGCCGCCATCTCCGCGACTAGGATAAGGAGAGGAGCGGTTTCCTCAACCGTGTCCTCCTCTGTTGCTTCGGCCACGACCTTCCCTACCACAGGACTGCCCGCGCCCTTTGTAGACGGTGTTAGTAGAGGAGCAGAATCCTGCTGGACCATCCCCCAGCATCTCCATTCGCTGATCAAATGCAGCGATCTGCGTGAAGAGGTCATCGACGGTGATGGAGTTCTTGATGGCGCCGTCCGCTTCCACGATGGGATCGTAGTCCCGATCAAGGCCAGCAAGGATGTAGTCCACCATCTCCGGATCGGTTACCGGACGCTCAGCCGCAGCTAGCACATCCCCGAGGTTTTTCATCTTGGCGATGAAGGCGTTGCTCGACATGTTTCCTTTCTTGGTGTTGGAGATGGACATCCGAAGATTGGTTATGCGGGATTGCGACTGCGCAGCGAATAGAGTGGTAAGAGAAGTCCAGAGATTGAAGGTATTGTCCTTACCGATAACTTGCGCCAGGATTTCTTGCGTGAGAGAATTCAACAGGTAGCTCAGAACCTGCTGATCCTTCGACAACCACGGGTCATACAGAAGATTGGGTTCTATGGTCGTGGTTTTGTCCGCCTTGGTGACTTCTCTGTCTTTGGCGGTGCGATGTCGCTACCGTCGAGGAGACCGGTCACTTGCGCGCCTCGCAGTGCCGGCATGACCTGCGCCTTCCATAGGAGGTAGTTACCCCTTGCGAGCTTCTCTATTGGTGGAGCACCTAGGTTGAGGCCGGCGGCGCTCGAGCTCGTAGCCATGGCGATGGAAGGGTGTTAGGGTTTTTGGTTTTGCTAGATGATAGGAAGAGACGTGGCTCTATATACCATGTAAGATTGGTTTGGTGGAAGCGTTCCTACTCCTCCGTAGAGGAGCCGCGAGTATATATTGATCGAGGGCAGGAATAACCCCTACCGTGGTTTACAAGTCTTCTACCGATCGCTAGGATACGACAGGATAAGAGATAGGAGGTTACAAGGGAGAGGAAGAGATAAGTAGTTAAGATTACAATGAGATATATCCCTAAGTCTAACACACAGGTTTATAATGTTGATGGATTTTGTGGTGGCAGTAATTAAGAAGTTAGTGGTGTACTTCAGACTTGTGTGTCTTCTTCTCATATGTGTATATATATTCAAATGTTTCTGCCTTTCTGAGCCAACAAGAATCACAAGCATAGTAGGATGCATGTAGTCTCTGACCAACTTGTGGTTTGCAAAGTGAAGATTCATACTAGTCTGATTTGATGATCAAGTCGAGCTATATATATATGTGCGCCATATTTTATTTTTATTTTGTGAAGAAGGAACTTTATTGATCAAGAAATAAGGCTATTACAATCAGCAGCCACAATGCTTTTTCTCAAGGATACGTCAACGGTTGACGTATCAGAATCAAAGATTAAGAGAGCCTAGAAAGGCATATAGTTTTACAACTTATCCACAGCTATCGTAGTGAACCCTCGACATGCGGATTACTCACTACTAGCCCACCCATCTAGACTATCCGAAAGCGACCTCTCTTCATGCAACAGCCCTGCCTCCCTCCAGTCTTGCCCTTGTAAGCCAATCCTCTTGATAAGCTCACTTGTGGAAGGGACCCTTCCGTTGAACACCACATTGTTCCTATACTTCCATATCAGCCATGCAACTAGCGCGATTACTGTCCATGTCTCCTTCCTAAGCTTTGATTGTGGATTTATAGAGGTCCACCATTCCACCAAGTTGGCGTCTGTAGTAGGTAGCCAAGCTAGCTTACCCCATTGGTCAAGGATGGATAACCACACTTGTCTAGCTAACACATATCCAAGAAGGATGCGGTTGATCGCCTTAGGGGCTTGATCACAGAAGGGGTAGGCTGTCGGGTGTGGTAGATGTTGGCGCGCAAGCCTGACGGCCGTCCAGCACCTCTCCCTTGCTACCAACCATGTGAAGAACTTGCAGGTCTCCGGTGCCCTTGACCGCAAAATTTGTGATGCTCCATTAGCCTCCACTCTCCCAGCAAAGAGCGCTCGGCAAGCTGATCTCGCCGAGTAGCAGCCATTATTCTCCCAAGCCCAAACCAGTTTGTCTTCAACATCGTCCAGTAGTTGAATGTGCTGAGTTCTATCCACGAGCTGCAAGAATTCGCTCAGCTCTTGAGGGCCCATGTTTGGCGACACATCCTGCCACCAGCCGTCAACTACAACTTGCTTCACCATTCGTTTTTGTGCCCTTCTCTTAACAACCGCGAATAGGTTTGGCATGACATCTTGGATTTGTCCGTCCTCTAGCCACCAATCCATCCAGAATAATGCCACCTCACCATTTCCTAGATTGACTTGGTTGCCGCCTTGTATATGCTTAGGGAGTCTAGAGATACTTGCAAGTTGAACTCACTCCATGGCCGATCATGCTCAGTTCTCATCAGCCAAGGCCATCTCGCTCTACGCGCCGTGTTGAGGAGGCGCAAGTTCGGAATGCCGAGACCACCATATTCCTTCGGTGTGCAGACTTGGTCCCATGCGACCATACAATGGCCACCGTGCACCTCATGGCGTCCCTTGCACAAAACCCACGACATATCTTGTTCGCCGCTTCAATCGTTTTGACCGGTAGATCAAGCGCCGCCATCGCGTGAATGGGCATGGAGGCCAGTGTGATCTTCAGCAGGTCCAACCGTCCAGCCCTGAAGAGGAGTCTTGCTTGCCACGCGGGAAGTCGGTCAGCCATTCTGTCCACTAGGTACTGCAATTGTGATGCCGATATTTTGCGCAAACCCAATGGTAGTCCCAGGTAGCAACATGGCCACCCATCGACTTGGCATCCCAGCTCATCCGCAATCTGCTGCACTTGTTCATCCAAACAACGAATAGGGTGTGTGGAGCAATTGGCCATGTTCGGGTGAAGCCCCGACGCCATGCCGAAATCTGCCAGTAGCGCAGCACATGCCCTAAGGCTCTGGAGGTCTGGTCTGATAAAAGTGACAACATTATCCGCATAAATTGAGGTCATGTGTCGTAATCCCGCATGCGTAAGAGGTGCCATCACACCATCAATTGCCGCGCGCTGAAGCAAGTGGTGTAGACCCTCCATGACCATAACAAATAGCAGGGGAGACATAGGGTCTCCCTGTCGCAGAACTTGCCGGTTGTAAATAATCTTCTCGGGGATTCTGTTGAGTAGAACTCTGGTTGAGGAGGAGGCAAGGAGGCCAGCCACCCATGTGATCCACTTTGGGTCAAATCCAAATTGTTGCATTACTTCCATCAGGAATGCCCAATCCATGGTATCAAATGCTTTGGTAATGTCTAGCTTGAGCATGATAGAAGGTGTCAAGGAGGCATGTAAACTTTTTGCTGTACACTACACCATCATGTAATTGTCATGTAGGCATCTTCCTCTCATGAATGCACTCTGGTGAGCGCCAAACAATCGCGGCATATCGCTATTCACCTGTGTCACGAGCACCTTGGTAGCAAGCTTCGGGAAGTTATGTATCAAGCTGATAGGTCTATAGTCCTGCACTTCAATTGCAGCAGCTGACTTCTAGCAACTTGGCAGCCACAATGCTAGATGTCTCCTCTAGGGCATTGCGCAGCCAACAAGCTATGCATTGTTGCATTCTACCCGTAGAGACAAGGCTATGTCTAGATACATTAGAGGATCTCTAGCAGACCCCGTATAATGTCTTGACCCGCAAAATAGCTGCCAAAATATGGGTCCGCGTGGAAAATGTTGCCCGATCAGACCCTGTAAACGCGTCGAACCGGTAAAATTTTTGCGGGGCGCGGCATAATGCCTACCCCAACCCACAAAAAAACGGGTTCTCCCCCTCGCCCCATTGGTGCCATGTATATAGCGGTAACGGTTGGTGGGGGGGGGGTTCTGCACGTGCTTTTGCCCACCCACCGCCGCCCTCTCCCCCTCACCACGCGCTTTTCCCTGCCCACCGTCGTCGAGATGCCGCCTACGATTCCGGTCATGCCAGCCGGCGGGATCATGTAGGCGGGCCACCATATGCCCGAGATTGTCCTCCGCCACTTCCTCCTGCATCGGCCAGCCAGAAAATTGTAGATCGGAGGTTGTTTGTCGTGGCCGCCTGATTTGGCATTTCTGTCCACTGGTGGCTGTGCCAAGCCATGGATTGGTTGGGGAGCACCCCGACAAGCCCCGACAAAGGCCCACATCTGCATCTAGGTACTAGTTCGTCCACTAGCCGCCGTCGTCAGTTTGCTAGCAAGGAATCGGTCAGCCGTCGCTGGGCTCAGCGCTTGCGCAGCGGCTCGCCGATGCCGCTCATACAGTGTGACGACTACACACAGACAGTGCTGCGGCTAACATCTAGCATGCCGAAACACCCCGGATGGGTATTCTTCAAATGCGAAAACGACGGGGTATGCTCTTGTTTTCATTTGGCTTTGTCAACCTATTCGGTTCAATTTTGATAGCTTATTGAGATGGTCTTGTGTCTAGGAAGGTGGATACTCATTTTGGTTTTGGGAAGAAGATTACATTGATTTATTGATATAAAGAAACTTAATAGATGTCCGTGCACTCATTGGTAGAATTGAGGCTAATGATGCGACTGCATGTGCAATTAGAGAAGAAACTAGAGGGGAAGCAACTGCTAGAATTTTGTCTATTTTGGGCCAGCCCAATAGCAGTTTCAGAAATTCCTAATAAATCCTAGAGGCCCATGCAGCCCATTCGTGCAAGGAAAGAGGTGGAACTAAAGTTTAGTCCCACATTGCTAGTTTATAGGGAGTTGGACCTCTTTCTAAGGGAGGTTCTTTCCCCACACATGTATGAGCATGAGAACAAGAGGGACATCCACGCGCGCTCCTCCTCTGCCGCCCGCCTCGCCACGCCATGCCATGCCACGACGCGGGTTGCGGGAATGAGCCGAGCCAATGTCTAAATTTTTGCCACGCATGAAGGGTATATGAACGGTCATTCGGGAGCTGAAATGTTTTGCTGTAGTGGAGATTGATTACGAACGGAGCACCTCTTCCCCTGCTGCCTGTTCTCTTCCTCTCCCTCTGTTGCTTCACCTCCCGTCGTAGGCTGTTCGTGTTGGGGAATGCAGTAATTTCAAAATTTTCCTACGATCACGCAAGATCTATCTAGGTGATGCATAGCAACGAGAGGGGAGAGTGTTGACTACGTACCCTCGTAGACCGAAAGTGGAAGCGTTATGACAACGCGGTTGATGTAGTCGTACGTCTTCACCATCCGACCGATCCTAGCATTGAACGTACGGTGCCTCCGTGTTCAGCACACGTTCAACTTGATGACGTCCCTCGTTCTCTTGATCCAGTTGAGGCCGAGGGAGAGTTCCGTCAACACGACGGCGTGGCGATGGTGATGATGAAGTTACCGACGCAGGGCTTCGCCTAAGCATTGCAACGATATGACCGAGGTGGAAATCTGTGGAGGGGGGCACTGCACATGGCTAAAACAATCAACTTGTGTGTCTATGGGGTGCCCTTGTCCCCCGTATATAAAGGAGTGGAGGAGGGGGCCGGCCGGCCTCAAGGGGTGTGCGCCAAGGTGGGGAATCCTACTCCAACTAGGAGTGGGTTCCCCCTTTCCTAGTGCAACTAGGAGGGGGAAGGAAGGGCAAGAGGGAGAGAAGGAAAGGGGGGCTGGCCCCCTTCCCAATTCTGATTGGGCTAAGGGGGGCGCGCCCCTCCTCTTGGCCTTCTCCTCTCTCTTCCACTAACGCCCATGTAGGCCCATTAAGCCCTAGGGGGGTTCCGGTAACGTCCCGGTACTCCGGAAAATGCCCGAACTCATGCGAAACCTTTCTGGTGTCCAAACATAGCCTTCCAATATATCGATATTTATGTATCGACTATTCCGAGAATCCTTGTCATGTCCGTGATCACATCCGAGATACCGAACAACTTTCGGTACATCAAAATAATACCGATCGTCATCGAACGTTAAGCGTGCAGACCCTACGGGTTCGAGAACTATGTAGACATGACCAAGACTCATCTACGGTCAATAACCAATAGCGGAACCCGGATGCTCATATTGGCTCTCACATATTCTATGAAGATCTTTATCGGTGAAACAGCATAACAATATATGTTGTTCCCTTTGTCATCGGTATGTTACTTGCCCGAGATTCGACCGTTGGTATTTCAATACCTAGTTCAATCTCATTACCGGCAAGTCTCTTTACTCATTTTGTAATGCATCATCCTGCAACTAACTCATTAGTCACATTGCTTGCAAGGCTTATAGTGATGTGCATTACCGAGAGGGCCCAGAGATACCTCTCCGAAAGACGGAGTGACAAATCCTAATCTCGATCTATGCCAACCCAACAGACACCATCGGAGACACCTGTAGAGCATCTTTATAATCACCCAGTTATGTTGTGACTTTTGATAGCACACTAAGTGTTCCTCCGGTATTCGGGAGTTGCATAATCTCATAGTCATAGGAACATGTATAAGTCATGAAGAAAGCAATAGCAATAAACTAAATGATCATAGTGCTAAGCTAACGGATGGGTCTTGTCCATCACATCATTCTCCTAATGATGTGATCTTGTTCATCAAATGACAACACATGTCCATGGTGAGGAAACATAACCATCTTTGCTAAACAAGCTAGTCAAGTAGAGGCATACTAGGGACACTCTGTTTTGTCTTTGTATTCACACATGTACTAAGTTTCTGGTTAATACAATTCTAGCATGAATAATAAACATTTATCATGATATAAGGAAATAAATAATAACTTTATTATTGACTCTAGGGCATATTTCCTTCAGCCTCCCACTTGCACTAGAGTCAATAATTTAGTTCACATCGCCATGTGATTTAACACCAATAGTTCACATCACCATGTGATTAACACCCATAGTTCACATCGCCATGTGACCAACACTCAAAGGGTTTACTAGAGTCAATAATCTAGTTCACATCTCTATGTGATTAACACTCAAGAGTAATAAGGTGTGATCATGTTTTGCTTGTGAGAGAAGTTTAGTCAACGGGCCTGTCACATTCAGAGCCGTATGTATTTTGCAAATTTCTATGTCTACAATGCTCTGCATGGAGCTACTCTAGCTAATTTCTCCCACTTTCAATATGTATCCAGATTGAGATTCTGAGTCATCCGGATCGGTGTAAAAGCTTGCATTGGCGTAACTCTTTACGACGAACTCTTTATCACCTCCATAATCGAGAAATATTTCCTTATTCCACTAAGGATAATTTTGACCACTGTCTAGTGATCCACTCCCGGATCACTATTGTATCCTCTTGCCAAACTCATGGTGAGGTACACAATAGGTTTGGTACACAGCATAGCATACTTTATAGAACCTATGACTGAGGCATAGGGAATGACTTTTCATTCTCTTTCTGTTTTCTGCCGTGGTCGGGTTTTGAGTCTTTACTCAACTTCACACCCTGCAACACAGGCAGGAACTCCTTCTTTGACTGTTCCATTTTTAACTACTTCAAAATCTTGTCAAGGTATGTACTCATTGGAAAAACTTATCAAGCACCTTGATATATCTTTATAGATCTTGATGCTCAATATGTAAGCAGCTTCACCGAGTTCTTTCTTTGAAAAAACTCTTTTCAAACACTCCTTTATGCTTTCCAGAAAATTCTACATCAATTCCGATCAACAATATGTCATTCACATATACTTATCAGAAAGGTTGTAGTGCTCCCACTCACTTTCTTGTAAATACAGGCTTCACCACAAGTCTGTATAATACCATATGCTTTGATCAACTCATCAAAGTGCATATTCCAACTCTGAGATGCTTGCACCAGTCCATAGATGGATCGCTGGAGCTTGCACATTTTGTTAGCACCTTTAGGATTGACAAAACCTTCTGGTTGCATCATATACAACTCTTCTTTAATAATTCCATGCAGTTTTGACATCCATTTGCCAGATTTCATAAAATGTGGCAATTGCTAACATGATTCGGACAGACTTTAAGCATGGATACGAGTGAGAAAATCTCATCATAGTCAACACCTTGAACGTGTCAAAAACCCTTTTCGACAAGTCGAGCTTTGTAGATAGTAACACTACTATCAGCGTCCGTCTTCCTCTTGAAAATCCATTTAGTCTCAATGGCTTGCCGATCATCGGGCAAGTCAACCAAAGTCCACACTTTGTTCTCATACATGGATCATATCCCAGATTTCATGGCCTCAAGCCATTTTGCGGAATCTAGGCTCATCATCGCTTCCTCATAGTTCGTAGGTTTGTCATGGTCTAGTAACATGATTTCCAGGACAAGATTGCCGCACCACTCTGGTGCGGAATGTGTTCTGGTTCACCTACGAGGTTTGGTAGTAACTTGATCTGAAGCTTCATGATCATCATCATTAACTTCCTCACTAATTGGTGTAGGCATCACTGGAACTAATTTCTATGATGAACTACTTTCCAATTCGGGAGAAGGTACAATTACCTTATCAAGTTCTACTCCCCCCCCCCCGCCCACTCAGTTCTTTCGAGAGAAACTTCTTCTCTAGAAAGAATCCATTCTTAGCAACAAAGATCTTGCCTTCGGATCTGTGATAGAAGGTGTACCCAACATTTTCTTTTGGGTATCCTATGAAGACGCACTTCTCCGATTTGGGCTCGAGCTTATCAGGTTGAAATGTTTTCACATAAGCATTACCAAACTTCAAGAAATGACAGCTTAGGTTTGTAGCCAAACCATAGTTCATATGGTGTCATCTCAACGGATTAGATGGTGCCCTATTTAACGTGAATGTAGCTGTCTCTAATGCATAACCCCAAAACAATAGTGGTAAATCGGTAAGAGACATCATAGATTGCACCATATCTAATAAAGTACGGTTACGATGTCCGGACACACCATGATGCTGTGGTCTTCCAATTGGCATGAGTTGCGAAACTATTCCGCATTGTTTCAAATGAAGAACGAACTCGTAACTCAAATATTCTCCTCCACGATCAGATCGTAGAAACTTTATTTTCTTGTTACGATGATTTTCTAGTTCACTCTGAAATTATTTGAACTTTTCAAGTGTTTCAGACTTATGTTTCATCAAGTAGATATACCCATATCCGCTCAAATCATCTGTGAAGGTAAGAAAATAATGATACCCGTCGCGAGCCTCAACACTCACCGGACCGTATACATCAGTATGTATTATTTCCAACAATTCTGTAGCTCGCTCCATTGTTCTGGAGAATGGATTCTTAGTCATCTTTCCCACGAGGCATGGTTCGCAAGCATCAAGTGATTCATAATCAAGTGATTCCAAAAGCCCATCAGCATGGAATTTCTTCATGCGCTTTACACCAATATGACCCAAATGACAGTGCTACAAATAAGTTGCACTATCATTTTTAACTTTGCATCTTTTGGCTTCAATATTATGAATATGTGTATCTTTACAATCGAGATTCAATAAACCATTCACATTGGGTGTATGACCATTGAAGGTTTTATTCATGTAAACAGAACAACAATTATTCTCTTACTTAAATGAATAACCGTATTGCAATAAACATGATCAAATCATATTCATGCTTAACGCAAACACCAAATAACATTTATTTAGGTTCAACACTAATCCTGAAGGTAAAAGGGAGTGTGCGATGGTAATCTTATCAACCTTGGAATCACTTCCAACACACATCATCACCTCGCCCTTAACTAGTCTATATTTATTTTGCAACTCCTATTTCGAGTTACTACTCTTAGCAACTGAACTAGTATCAAATACTGAGGGGTTGATATAAACACTAGTAAAGTACACATCAATAACATGTATATCAAATATACCTTTGTTCACTTTGCCATCCTTCTTATCCGCCAAATACTTGGGGCAGTTCTGCTTCCAGTGACCAGTCCCTTTGTAGTAGAAGCACTTAGTCTCAAGCTTAGGTCCAGCTTGGGCTTCTTCACTTGAGCAACAACTTGCTTGCCGTTCTTCTTGAAGTTCCCCTTCTTACCTTTGCCCCTTTTCTTGAAACTACTGGTCTTGTCAACCATCAACACTCGATGCTTTTCTTGATTTCTACCTTCGCCGATTTTAGCATCGCGAAGAGCTTGGGAATTGTTTTCGTCATCCCTTGCATATTATAGTTCATCATGAAGTTCTAGTAACTTGGTGACAGTGACTAGAGAACTTTGTCAATTACTATCTTATCTCGAAGATTAACTCCCACTTGATTCAAGAAATTGTAGTACCCAGACAATCTGAGCACATGCTCACTAGTTGAGCTATTCTCCTCCATCTTGTAGGCAAAGTACTGTTAGAGGTCTCATACCTCTTCACACGGGCATGAGCATGAAATACTAAATTCAACTCTTGGAACATCTTATATGCTCCATGGCGTTCAAAACATTTTTGAAGTCCCGGTTCTAAGCCGTAAAGCATGGTGCACTAAACTATCAAGTAGTCATCATACCGAGCTTGTCAAAATGTTCACAACGTCTGTATCTGCTCCTGCAATAGGTCTGTCACCTAGCGGTGCATCAAGTACATAATTCTTCTGTGCAGCAATAAGGAAAATCCTCAGATCACGGACCAAGTCTGCATCATTGCTACTATCATCTTTCAACTAATATTTCTCTAGGAACATATAAAAAATAAACGGTGAGCTACATCGCGAGCTATTGATCTACAATATAGATATGCTAATACTACCAGGATTAAGTTCATAATAAATTAAAGTTCAATTAATTATATTCGTTAAGAACTCCCACTTACATAGACATCCCTCAAATCATCTAAGTGATCACATGATCCAAATCAACTAAACCATGTCCGATCATCACGTGAGATGGAGTAGTTTTCAATGGTGAACATCACTATGTTGATCATATCTACTATATGATTCACGCTCGACCTTTCGGTCTCAGTATTCCGAGGCCATATCTGCATATGCTAGGCTCGTCAAGTTTAACCTGAGTATTCTGCGTGTGCAAAATTGGCTTGCACCCGTTGTGTTTGAACGTAGAGCTTATCACACCCGATCATCACGTGGTGTCTCGCAAGAAGAACTATAGCAATGGTGCATACTCAGGGAGAACACTTATACCTTGAAATTTTAGTGAGAGATCATCTTATAATGCTACCGCCGAACTAAGCAAAATAAGATGCATAAAGGATAAACATCACATGCAGTCAATATAAGTGAGATGATATGGCCATCATAATCTTCTGCCTTTGCTCTCCATCTCCAAAGCACCGTCATGATCACCATCGTCACTGGCGCGACACCTTGATCTCCATCTTAGAATCGTTGTCGTCTCGCCAACTATTGCTTCTACGACTATCACTACCCGCATAGTGATAAAGTAAAACAATTATAGGGCGATTGCATTGCATACAATAAAGCAACAACCATATGGCTCCTGCCAGTTGCCGATAACTTTGTTACAAAACATGATCATCTCATACAACAATTTATATCATCACGTCTTGATCATATCACAACACAACATGCCCTGCAAACAGAAGTTAGACGTCCTCTACTTTGTTGTTGCAAGTTTTACGTGGCTGCTACGGGCTTAGGAAGAATATTTCTTACCTACGCATCAAAAACCGCAACGATCTTTTGTCAAGTGTGCTATTTTAACCTTCAACAAGGACTGTGCGTAGCCACACTCGATTCAACTAAAGCTGGAGAAACACCCACCCACTAGCCACCTGTGTGTGAAGCATGTCGGTAGAACCAGTCTCGCGTAAGTGTACGCATAATGTCGGTCTGGGCCGCTTCATCCAACAATACCGTCGAATCAAAGTATGACATGCTGGTAAGGAGTATGACTATTATCGCCCACAACTCTTTGTGTTCTACTCATGCATATAACATCTACGCATAAACCTGGCTCTGATACCACTGCTGGGGAACGCAGTAATTTCAAAAATTTCTTACGATCATGCAAGATCTATCTAGGTGATGCATAACAACAAGAGGGGAGAGTGTTGTCTACGTACCCTCGTAGGCCGAAAGCAGAAGCGTTTTGAGAACGGGATTGATGTAGTCGTACGTCTTCATGATCCGACCGATCCTAGCACCGAATTTACGGAACCTCCATGTTCAGCACACGTTCAGCTTGATGACGTCCCTCGTACTCTTGATCCAGTTGAGGCCGAGGGAGAGTTCCATCAGCACGACGGCGTGGCGATGGTGATGATGAAGTTACCGGCGCAGGGCTTCGCCTACGCACTGCAAAGATATGACTGAGGTGGAAATCTATGGAGGGGGCACCGCACACGGCTAAAACAATCAACTTGTGTGTCTATGGGGTGCCCCCTCCCCCGTATATAAAGGAGTGGAGGAGGGGGCCTGCCGGCCTCAAGGGGTGCGCCCCAAGGGGGGGAATCCTACTCCAACCACTACAAAAAAATACACTTTCGTGATGATACGTGTTTGTCATAGTAGGTCGCGTTTTTTGTCATGCATGTACATCGATGACAAATTTATGACAGAATCAAGATAGTCATACTTGTGCTGTCGTAGAAGTGTTCCATGACCTTACCAGAATTATCATCACGGAAGTGTCCACTTCCATGACGATAAATCGCGCGTCACAGAAGTGCTTTCATCAAGGGTGACCGACACGTGGCATCCACCATAACGGAGCGCTGTTAAGCTATTGGGTCGGGTTTTGGATCCGATAACCCGTTAACAACCCCGACCAATGGGGATTTTCCACATGTAAAATCATCATTGGCTAGAGGAAACACGTGTCGGCTCACCGTTGGGACAGATGTCATCCACTCATTGGACAGAAGGCGCCTATGATACATCGACACGTGGCACGGCCCAACAGAGGCCCATTCCTGTGAAAAGGCCGGCCCGTTTGACTTGGTCAAAAGGTGGCGGGCCGACCCATGGAAAGCCTGTTAACGGCCTGTTCGCATATAGCCCATTTACAGCCCGCTAACCCAAGGCCTGTTATGCCCTATCCGAATTAGGCCCAGTAGCTTCATCTGGGCCATCCAATATGATTCCAACCAGTTTTCACTTCTGGCCCATGTATGGCCCATGACGTCTTTCGGCCCATATGAGGCCCTAAGTAACTCTTGGCCTATTAACGGCCCGTGGTGAAACTTGCCCGCAATGAACAGTGTATCACTTTACACCCATTAATGGCCCGTGGTGAAACTGGCCCGTAATGAACAGTATATCACTTTATACCCATTAAGGGCCCGTTATTCAGTTGGGCCATTTCCAGCAAATGTTATCTTTCGGCCTTCTCAGAGCCCATTTATTCTTGGGCTCATTTCCAGCATTCGTTTACTTACGGCCCGTTGCTGCCATTTTCTGCTTGTGGGCCAAATTCAGCCCGTGGTTACGTCGGCCCGTTTGTGGTCCATTAATACGTTGGGCCGTTTTCATAGCATCATCAAATACGGCCTATTAACGATGGCCCATTATGGTCATACGACCCGTATAAGGCCCATTGACGATACGGCCCATAGAAGGCCCATTGTTTCTACGGCCCGTAGAAGTCTCATTGTTTCTACGGCCCATAGAAGGCCCATTGTTTCTATGGCCCGTAGAAGGCCTACTGTTTCTACGACCCGTAGAAGGCCCACTATTTCTACGGCCCGTAGGAGGCCCAGTGTCACTATAGTAAATATTAGCCCATGGTTATTGTGGCCTAGTTTTAAAAAGAACTGCACTGACTACAAGCAAACAAATAAACAAGACAACAAGGAAATAAATAAGCAAGCAACTTATGCTAGGCTATCATGGCTGTTACACATATTACATCCACTGGGCATCAAAGTTCGCCACCAGTGCAAATATAGGGAACAAAGCAGCATATCATATACACTGGTTGTCAAAGTTGGCGACCAGCGCAAATAAACGCCGCAACAAAACAAATCCAGAACTGAAACCACTTCAAAAGATCTCAAGAAACAATATCCTGGTACCCATAATGCTGGCAAGATGCTTAGCAAGCTGATTAACTTTCTCTTGTTTGGCGCTTAAATCCTCCAGCGCTTGCTGTTGCACCAGAAAATATGCATCTAAATTCTGCAGGGACTTCCTCAGTCCTTCAGCTTCCTGTCGCAGCACATCTGATCGATGTCTTTCAACTTGAAGTTGAGACTCAAGAAGACGAACTAATTCAGGCAGCGAGTTCGAAGAGTTTGTGCCAGCAGTAGTGTGTCACGCCCAAGATGCGACCCTATCCTAAAGGAACTCGAAGGTCCCACCAAGGATAGAAGCGCATCTTGAAGACGCTTTTGCAAGGTGGATATCATTACATCAACATTACATAATAGATAGGGATACATACACAAGGCATACAATGCCTGACGAATACAACAATACATCATACATAAGAGCAACATCCGACTACGGATGAAACACAAACAGAAGCTTAAACGATATCCACCCTGCTAGCCCAGGCTGCCAACCTGGAACCTATCCCCTGATCGAAGAAGAAGCAGAAGAAGAACTCCAAAACAAGCAAACATCGCTCTCGCGTCATGATCATCACAAAACCTGTACCTACAACTGTTGTTGTAGTAATCTGTGAGCCATGAGGACTCAGCAATCCCATTACCATGGGTGTCAAGACTAGCAAAGCTTAATGGGAAAGGAAGGGGTAAAGTGATGAGGTTGCAGCAGCGACTAAGCATATATGGTGGCTAACATACGCAAAAGAGAGCGAGAAGAGAGCAAACGGAACGGTCGTGAAACTAGCAATGATCAAGAAGTGATCCTGAACTCCTACTTACGTCAAACATAACCCAAAACCGTGTTCACTTCCCGGACTCTGCCGAAAAGAGACCATCACGGCTACAGACGCGGTTGATGTGTTTTAATTCGGATCTGGTGTCAAGTTATCTACAACCGGACATTAACAAATTCCCATCTGCCACATAACCGCGAGCACGGCTCTCGAAAGTTTATACCCTGCAGGGGTGTCCCAACTTAGCCCATGATAAGCTCTCACGATCAACAAAGGATATTCCTTCTCCCAGGAAGACCCGGTCAGTCTCAGAATCCCAGTTTACAAGACATTTCAACAATGGTAAAACAAGACCAGCAAAGCCGCCCGATGTGTCGACAATCCCGATAGGAGTCACATGTATCTCGTTCTTAGGACACATCGGATAAGCGAAGCGTACAGGTACCTACGTAACCCAAGTTGCCAAGGGATGGTCCCGCATGGTGCTCTAGTTTGGACCAACACTTAGACAAGCATTGGCCCGGGGGGGGCGCTAAAATAAGATGACCCTCGGGTTAATTACTCCCAAGGGAAAGGTATAGGTGGTAGGCAAATGGTAAAACCAATGTTGGGCCTTGCTGGAGGAGTTTTATTCAAAGCAAACTGTCAAGGGGGTCCCATAAATCACCCAACCGCATTAGGGACGCAAAATCCGGGAACATAATACCGATATGATGGAAACTAGGGCGGCAAGAGTGGAACAAAACACCAGGCATAAGGCCGAGCCTTCCACCCTTTACCAAATATATAGATGCATTAATAATATAAGAGATATTGTGATATCCCAACATAATCATGTCCACCACAGAGCAATCTTCAACTTCACCTGCAACTAACAATGCTATAAGAGGGGCTGAGAAAAACGGTAACATAGCCAAGCAATGGTTTGCTAGGAAGGGTGAAAAAGTTAGAGGCTGACATGGCAATTTGGGAAGGCTTGAAGAATAAGTGATAGGAAGTGCAGCATAGCAATAGAAGGAAGCAACTAGCATAGCAATGATAGTAATGAGATCCAAGGTGACAGTCATCTTGCCTAAAATCCCGCAAGGAAGAAGAATGAGTCCATGAAGAAGATGAAGCCACAAAGATGAACCAAGCATAGACAAACGAATCCTCACGATCGCAACGAAACGGGAAACTATCGAGAAGAAGCACACAACATGGTAAACACACCACACATAAACATGACAAGATGCACAACCAAGCATGATGCATGACAAAACTAGATGAGGCTACTCATGGCAAGAGATGATGCATACAAGAGCAACATGTCAAGGCAAGTTTAAATGAGGCCGGAAACAACATATAACAATTGCGGTAAGTCCTCATATGAAAATTTAGAAATTGGTCCAGATCTGAATAAACCTTATGTTCAAGTTGTTAAACAGCAAGTTAAGATGCACCAAGATGATCTACACGAGATTCTAGTCAAGTTACATATAAAGTTCATTTAATTTGGAGCTACGGCCTAGAAGATATGAGCAAAACAAGTCAAACATGGAAGTGATGCTAAATGCATCCAAACATCAAGCAAACACCTCAAAACAAGGATGCAACAAGGTAATATGAAACTACATGCAATTCTAAGCAAGTTTCATATAGAGCAGACTCAAAATGGAGTAAGGGTTCAACACATACACTCTATACAAGGTTAAAGGGCATGCTGTCCAAAACAGCAACTAGGCATATTGCAAGCACCAAAACAACATGTTACGGTACCAGAATATGAAAAAAAAGGCATGGACATGATTTATCGGTAATTCATGACAAAACATGAACACTGAGCCATCTCCAGAAATCACTAGAACATGCTCCAAAGGACATGGCAAGATTGCAAATAATAATAGTTCACAGTCTTGGTGGAAATCACTAGACATGGTAGAAATAACATCAGGTTGCCAAGTTTAGAGCTGTCAAACAACATGCTACAGGAATATATCATGGCAACCAAAGACATGGAATAAATCTACTAATTTCATAGAACAAAAGGCCCTTACTGACCTAATTCCAAAGATCAACAGGAGACATGGTAGCATCCATGCAAACATGGCAAATGATATGACAGATTCAGACATGGCAGGAACAACGATAAGTAGGCATGTTGGTCAGCTTGAACCCCTCACCACAGAGCAATACATGGCATTACAAGGTGACCAACAGTAATAATACATATTTATGAAGCTAAGCATGGCAAGAACAAGTTCATAGGGTGCATGGATCACTAGCAAAACACATGGCAAAACTGAACTTAATGTTAACAGGCTAACATCAATATTATTTAGCAATTTGAGAGCAAGATTACAACAAGCTACTGCAGGATATAAATGCAACCAGGGGCATGGATGGATATAGCATAACATGTATAACAAAACATCCTTTGTGAACATCTCCAGATTATGCATAGAATGACTTGTAGCAGCAGGTTTACATAGCATCATGATATAGCAGATTCAGCCTAACAAAACAGTAACAGCAAGTACCCTACTTCACGAGCTTGATGCACTCAGGTCAAAGGTAGCACCAGAATGTAGGAAAACAGGGACTTAGAAAATATACCACTCTGATCTAGGGTTGCACGGATTTCAATGCAGCACGGATCTCGCCGGAGAACGGCCGAAGACGAGGAGGAGGCCGGAGGAGGACGGATCGGGGGCTACGGCTGCCGGAGATGGCCGAAGTGGCGTGGCGCAGGCGGATCCGGCCGGTCTCGTCCCGGATCAGGCTGGGGACGGCGGCGACCGGGCAGCGGCGGGAGTCGCCGGCGCGGGCGGCAAGGCGGCTGGCGGCGAGAGGCATGGGGAGCGGGGCGCCGGGCGGAGAGGACCTTGGGTGCCGGCGGGGCAGATGGGCGGCGGCGGGCTGAAGCAGGCGGCGGACGGCGGAGGGCAGCGCGGGCGCGGTCGGGCGGCCGGTGAGACCGAGGTCGCCGGTGAGGCGGTGGCGGCGGAGCATGGCGGCAAGGAGGCCGGGGCCTGGCGGCGGCGTGCTCGGGCGCTCGGGGCCCGGGCGGCGACGGCGGATGGGCCCACGGGGGCCGGGGGCGGGCCGAGCGGGCCGACGCGGCTGGAGGAGAGAGGAGGGCGGCGGGGCGCCACGTGGCAGGAGGCGATTGGCTGAGGGCGGCGGCGCGGACGTGTCCGGCGACGGGGTGGATGCGTCCGGCGGCGGGAGGAGGAAGAGGCTAGGGTTAGACCAGAAAATGGAGGGGAAGGGGCGTTTTTATAGGTAGAGGGAGTTAGGAGACTCCAAATGGGGTGCGGTTTCCGCCCACACGATCGTGATCGAACGACCGAGAGCATGGAAGGGGTTTGGATGGGTTATTGGGCTACTTTGGAGGGGTGTTGGGCTGCACACAAAAGAGGCCTTTACGGTTCCCCGGCTAACCGTTGGAGTATCAAATGAACTCCAAATGGTACGAAACTTGACAGGCGGTCTACCGGTAGTGTACCAAGGCCGCTTGGCAAAACTCGGTCCATTCTGAGAATGTTTAACACCCACTCACGAAAAGAGACAAGAAGGGGACGCCAGATGACATAGGAGTGCCGGATTGCAAAACGGACAACGGGGAAAATGCTCGGATGCATGAGACGAACACGTATGCAATACAGTGAAATGCACATGATGACATGACAAAATGCAACATGCAATCAAATTACATGGCAACTATGGCGAATAACTGGCAGACACCTGGCGCATCGGATCCGGGGCGTTACATAGTGGCCAGTAACTCGAACACTACATCAAGACATGACTTTTGGGTTCCCTCACTGTCGTCAAGATAGTTTTTATCAGCTTTCTTGGAGACCAACAGGGATGTCTCACTATCTTGAACCTTATCTGCATTACTTCCTTTACCATTGGATAACGCGGTACTGTTCTCCAATATTTTGTCCGCATTCTAAAAGAGAAACAAGCAGACACATCACATGTTTACCATGTTGTATATGAAACTCATTTTGGTAAATGAGTTTAGTAGTAAAGTGGACAGGATAACAACATGAAACAAACATATATCTATGTACCATGGTCACTTTATGGTCTATATCATTCTAGTTTTTGTTGCCAAATCAAGATAGAGACACAGTTCAAATAATATTTGTTCAAGACAAAGCAGAATAGACAGAATATAAGTGTGGGTAACTATAGATCAATAACAACACTTGTAATGTGCATGACATGAGAACATAACTGTTTATTCAATTGAAACTGAAATCAACATAGAGCAGGTTACAACAACAAACCAGTTAAAGAAACAGGTTTAAAACATACCTGTTGCGCCATTGGAGTTTCAATTCCATCCTTCAAATTTGAAAATAGTTGGTATGAGTAAATACAGTAATGCAAGAGCAAAGGAGTATGAACCATAGCACAGAACTTGACCTGAGAACAAATCTTCTTCTCCTTTAAGCGTTGAGTTGGGATTCGGAGTGGTGGTCCTCGTGCTTTGGGCACTGCAGTTCCCTTACTAACCGCTCGTGTTTGGGTGCTCTGTGGTGGAGACGGTGCTGTGTCAACTGGAACTGGGTTACTATCTGCCGGAGTTAGAAGGGGTGTAGCTGGTTCTCTGTCCAACTGGGTAGGGGTACAATCTGCAAGAGTTTGGGTTATGTGTGGTGGATCTGGTCCTTGGGCAAGTACAACCGTGGTTCTATCTGCAAAACCTGGTAGCACTATCTTTTCTGAAGACCATGTTGTTACTCCCTTAGATACTGCCATCATGCTCTCCAATTCAAATGGCTGATAAACAAGAAAAGTAATTGAAAGTATAGACATTGTATGATATACAGGTGCAATGGATAGTGGGGAATAAAAGAGGGCATGAAATAATTCATATTTATGTTGTCTAACCAAACAGGATAGCATGACACAATTTCACATATATGATGGCTAACTAAACAAGATAGCATGACACAATTTCACATTATGATGGCTAACTAAAAAAGATGGAAAGACATAGTTCAAAATATGAGACTATGTAAACAGGATGACATGACATAACTATATAATGTGTTTATTAAATAGGTTGGCATGCCATAATTCACATACATTCATGGATATAATGCCATAATTCTAAATATGATGATTGTAAACACTAAACAGGATGAGATGATATAACTATATGATGTCTTTATTAAATGGGTTGCCATGCCATAATTCAGATAGATGATGTGTATGTACTATGTAAACATGATGGCATGATATAATTCAAATATATGATTTATATAGTAAGCAAGTAAGCAGATGGCAATCTATATATGATGTAAAAACTAAGCAATGCAAGACAACATGCATGACATGGGTAATATAACCCTGCCAAGTTTGAGCATAGACCTCAGGGGGGAAATAGGACTGGTCATCAATCTATGAATCCTCCTCTGAGTAGCTCTCTGTAGCCAGCAAGATGTCTGCTTCAGCAGGTAGCATTATCTGCTCTGAATACCTTGTTTTCACTCCAGATACTTCCATCACCGCTTCAAATGGCTGATGCACAGGAAGAGTAGTTGAATATACAAACGTTGTCGACAAATGGAACACGTAATACAAAAAAATGATAGCATGATATAATTCACATACATGATGATTGGCTAAACAACATGGCATTGCATAATTCACATATATAATGCCTTTGCAACAAGATAGCATTATATAATTCACATATATAACGTCTTGCAACAAGATGGCAATGCATAATTCACATATATGGTAATTAGACACTGAACAGGTGGCATTCACACAAAGCATGTCTAAACTAATCAAATGGCATAGCAATGCGAGACACCACACGCACGATATGAGCAACATAACCCTGCCAAGTTAGAGCATACACCTCGGGGGGGGGGATATGACTGGTCATCTGTCTCTGAATCCTCCTCTGAGGAGCTATCCGTAACCAGCGAGATATGCTCTTCGTCAGATAGCATAGTCTGCTCAAAAGACCTTGTTTTCACTCCAGAATTTGCCATCACCGTGTCAAATGGCTGATGCACACGAAGAGCAGTTGAATGTACTAACATTGTTGACAAATGTAATATGTAACAAAAAAAGGATGGCCTGATATAATTTACATATAAGATGACTGGCTAAGCAGGATGGCATTGCAAAATTCACATATATGATGCCTGGCTAAACAAGGTGGCGTTGCATAATTCACATAAATGATGAATAAACTAAACAGACGGCATTCGCACAAAGGATGTCTAAACTAAGCAGATGACATATTTGATGCATAAAGTAAGTAATGCAAGACACCATATGCACGATATAACCAACATCAGCATGCCAAGTTAGAGCGAAGACCTCAGGGGGTAAATAGGAGCTATCTTCTCCTTCTGAATCCCCCTCAGAACAGATATCTTCCTCTCGATTACAATCCGAAATGCATGGAGGGGGGGGGGGCTGCCTTTGCGCCTACTATGGAGCGACGTCTGCATGAAATTATATTGCCACGCAAGGCTCGTCTCTTTTTCTCTACATGTTTAGTTCCATTGTTTACAATAACTGTCATGCATAGGAATAAAACATAGTGAGATTATGTAAGGAGTGCATGCAGAAATCCAGAGTGATGGTAGCAACCGGTGGATAGACCCAAAACCAATAATAGCAGGCAGATGATGGCTTCATTTAATAAATACAGATAATGGCTACTTTACTGTTTGTTTCCCACCCAACATGAAACTCCTAGTAGACACCGGAGATAAACCAGATAGTAGATAGATACTATTGATAGCGGCCCCGATATGTACCCCACAACCATTTAAAAACTCAAGTTTGACCATTAGTTTGGAGCTGACTCAAGAGTCTAATCGGTGAACAGGATGATAAAGTAGCATGTAATATTAAGCGATGCATAACGTAAGCAGACACGAAAGAGTGTGACCTCTCTTGCGGACCCGTGTAGTCCTCGAGGTCATCTGCTCGGTTGATGATGGTAATGCAGTTTTCATGGCTGCCAGCGGTGGGGAAGAAGATCTGAGGCGGCGAAAGACAGTCTGGAGGCCGGATCCCTGTTGTGCTGGACCCTTCTATCATTGGAGCAGCTAAGCTGGGGTGGACGACGGCGCAGCACGAGCGGGACAAACCACGCAAGGTTTTCTTTGACAACTATCTGTAAGAGAAGTAATTCTGTAAGGGCTCGTTTGAATTGGAGGATTCCAACAATGCACGGATAGGAAATAGACAGGAATAGGATAGGAATGCACGTGCAAAACAGAGAATTTAAAAACACAGGATTTCTGCCAATCTGGGTGTTTGATTCACAACAATTGGAAGATCACAGGATGCAAAGAAGCATGGTGAGATTAAGTCAAACCACAAGAAAATGTACGGTGATAATGCTATTATGCTACTATCTCTTAGTCTTGTGCTTCATGAATAGGAATTTGAAAAGGAGGACAAGTGAAAACTTAAATTCCTACATTTTTTCTTTCAAGGAGACACTAAAGGAACAAATCTGTGTGCTCAGTGGACAATTTATATAACATGTAGAGTAAAAAAGAGATGCAACAAGTGTACAACCTCTTTGGCGAAGCCATGTCGATCTCAGCGTGATTGGGTTGGCCGGTGAGGATGCTCCGGCTGACTTTGCTGTCGGAGGAGGGGAAGAAGATCTTAGGCGTCTGGAGATGGAGCCCGAGGTACTGCTCCGCTGTGATGGAGGATTTCGTCGTTGGAGCAGCTTCCGTGAGTTGTACGACGCCAAGGCTGAAGCAGGACAAGAGAGACAACGAACAACGTTAACCTGAGTGGAATTCTAATAGCATCTCCAATACATGACGTAAAATACATAACCACAAAGTGATAGATGTAAAATACATCAGCCGCTCATCTTTGAACTTAACTGTCGAAAGTGAACTTAACTGTCGAAACTGAACCTAACTGTCGAAACTAAATTTTGCTCTCGAAACTGAATTTTGCTGTCGAAACTGAACGCACTAGCAAGGTGAGGCTACATGTCGGTCGACTGACTTTTTCATCTCTGGTTAGTCGATTTTGCAGCCGTTGGATACAAAATCAAGGGCATGCGGTTCATATTCAACCACCACCCCCCTGAGCCGCCAGCCACCACCGGCCAAACAGCAGCCACCCGCCGCCCGCGGCCGGCGGTGCACCGCCCCGCCTGCCCTGAAAACACTCCCCACTGCCGGTCCACCGCCGCCCCGGCCATCCCTCTAGGCCCCCCACGTGCCAAGCTTTTTCTCCGGCGATCCCCACGCCACCGCCCCGCCAACGCCCCGCCACTGCCGGCGACCACCCCTAAGATAGATAGTGGGGTACCTCTCCGGCGAGCCCCCCTCCCTGTTGCGGCCGGTTCTTCCTTCACCCCGGCGAGCCCACCCCTTGAAAATCGACTGACCCAAAAGTCGATTCAGTTGACTGATGTAGCCAAATCGGAGCAGCATCGCAAGCAAGAGCAAGAGCCAGAGTAGCAGCGCGAGCAAGAGCAATAGCAAGAGCAGACCAGGCAGGGGACCGAGAGCAAGAGCAGAGCAGCAGTGCGAGCGAGAGCTAAAGCAGCAGCAACTCCTACTAATGTGGACGTCGCCACCGAGGGAGTGACGCTGTGGAGGAAGTGGCCGGCGATGCCTCCGTGGATGGAGCGGCACCGTGTCGGCTCGGGACCGAGCGCCGGCAGCACCATGAGATTGAATCAAGAAAAAAATGCGGCGATTAGTGTACAACCTCTTTGGTGGCGCCGATTAGGCCACATCTTCATCCGAGGAAACGGTGATGATGATGCTCTTCCGGTGGTGTAGGTGAAGACGGCGATGTGGCAATGGAGGTGGCGCGAAAGACGAGGGGAACATCAGGGCAGCTCCTTGGAGGTGGAGGACGGGGTGGCTGAACCGGCGGGACGATGAGATCGACGACGGATCCTCATCCGGTACGGTGGATGAGGGACGTCGAGGTGTTGCTGTGGACGACGTCGTCGGGGAAGAGGCTCCGGCTGGGTGGCGGACGGAGCAGGGTCTGGGGTTTCGTCGCTGATTTTCGCGGCCTCGGTGTACGAATGGGTGGGCGGATGGGATGGCAGTGGGGAACCATGGCTTAGAGACGCGCTTGTCCGAAATGTGGGGTAAGTTACGAAAGTACCCCCCACCGATTTGAGGCGGTTCTTTCGGTTCAGCGGTACCACGGGCATTTTGCGAGTCAGGATTTCAAAGGAGGTGGGAGTTTTCTCGCGTGTTGTAATTTCAGAATAGCAATGTGCGGGTTGAGATGGAGGGAGTTGTCGAAGCACAACGAGACAAAGATATATCTTAAATATTTTGGGCTAACAAGGCGCGGGTTGAAATTTCCGGAGAAGCCTAACATGTACTGTACCAAATCAATGCACACTACAAATGTCATTCAAAACTTTGAATTCATGTTATGTTCAATTAAAATATTTCGCTACGTGTATAGTGCATGCAACCTACTACTCAAATGAACGTTTTAGTGCATTCCAAACATATATACTACCGCTTCAATATGAACTAAATTTGAATAAGATCTACAGTAATGATTGTTGTGAAGTCAAAGCATTTGATTTTGTTTCTTTGTTTTAATAAGATCTACAATCATCATTATTGTCAAGTTAAACCATCGTTTGTGTATTATCTTCACAGCACACCACATGATTAGTTTCGAGTTACATATGAACTATGTGTACTATATGAACTCGAACTATATTTTTTGAATCCACTTTATTTTGATTTCAAATCACATTACATTTCTAGCTCTAGCTAGATCTTCATAATCTAAACCATGTCTCATATGTATAATGTGTTTATCACATTATGTATGGTGCCCCGCCCCCTACGCCTACAAGTATTTAGATGTGAGTTGCAAACACCACACATACCACAAATTCAAATAAAATGTGAGAATGTTCGATATATAGTATTGTTTAGATTGCTCGATATTTAGTTGTAAGCTGCAAACGCCGCACATTATCACAAATTCAAATAAAATGTGAGATTGTTTGATGTATAGTATGGTTTAGATTGTTCGGCATTTAGCTGTGAGTTGAAAACGCCATGCATTATCACATTATGGTATAACATGTGCACATCTCATGTATCACCGCTATATTCATGCATGCAATGTTTAAAACACTATGATCTCCTATTCAAATATACGAATCCACTTTCATATCAAATTATGATCTTTGTTAGTCTCTTACACCCACACAATCCTCTAACCTTTGTAGCTACCACTAACTCTCTCTCGTGCATGGACAAGCCCTCCTCGCCCTCCCCCTCCCTCGGCATTCTATCCACCGGGCACATTCATTTTTTCCTTTAGGTCGTTCTCCCAGAGTCTCCACAACTCCTTTCCGACACACACCGATCGATAAACCTCTCCAGCGATGCCTGCTTACAGCATACACACACAGCTTCAATCTCCTCCTTTATGTATCCTTGCCTTGTGTCTCTCATATGGTCAGACACACGTGTAAACTCTCACCCCTCTTTTCATCGATCTCACAACCGCACACTCCTCCCCCTATCTAGCTAGTAGTTGGGCCTCTCGCACCACCTCCTAGCTCCATTCTCTCTGTCTATCCGTCTTGCTGGGCCTTATTTTCCTCTAACAAATGGACGTACACCGACCGATCTCTCGCTATACATATAGCCAGCTAGGTCCTTATAACTCGTTTTTATCCACACATCGATCGATCTACCTCATTAGTTGTGTCTCTCCCTTCCTCCGACAAACAACAATTAATCTACCGATCTAGTTAGGTTTGCTTACCAAACACATGGTTCCCCTTCATCATCCATGGATGCGTCCCGACAGATCTATCACGCACAGGCACACACAGAAACACATCCCCACTCTTATTGATAACATTGCAGTTCCACCCTCAGTTTGTCTAGTAGGCCTCTCCCAACATCTCCGAGAAGCAACTCCATCACCCATCCAGCACTCTACCCCTCTCCCTCCCTCTCCCTCCCTCTCTCTCTCCTCTCTCTCTCTCTGTCCCATCATATTTCCCGTCCTTCAGTTATGTATGGATGTCGACCGATCTCCCTCAAGACATAGCTGGGTCTCTCCTTCTCAACACATATACGAGCCGTTCTACCTCTATAGTTAGGCCTCTGCCTACCCCTCCCCCCACCCCCTCCCCCCCCACACCGATACATCAAGCACTCTAGTCATGTCTCCCTGCCACACACAAACTTGACATGTGCCCTCTAACGTTCCGGTAGGCCAGTCGCCCTATATCTTTGACTTCACACACACACACATACACACACAATTTCGATGGCTCTCTTCATCGATCTCGCACCCATCCACTTGATCCTCTCTTCGACTCTATCGATAGCTATGACCCCTCCCTCTCTTCTCGTGGATTGCTCGACCCTCTATGTATGATATGGATAGGCCTCCATTTCACACACATTGCATGCAAAATTTTGTTTGAGATGTCATCGACACATATTCCCACAAATAATTCACGAAATCAACCCCCACCCCACCCCCACCCACCACCACAAAACAAAAAACACTCACGAATGCGGTTTGTATCTCTCACACACACCCACGTAGGTGGGGGACGTGCACGAAGAGAAGAGGTGCATGCACGGCGCACGTACTCCCATCTCTTTCCCAACCACACCCGCGCGGGTACACGGTGGAGCTCATTTCTGTACGAAAAGGCAGCCCACATGGAAATTTGGCACGTGTACTGGTTGTCCACTTGGTGGAGGGAGGATCGTCTACCACGGGTGAACAAACAAATTGTGACTTGACGCGTTATGTTAAATTAAAAAAAGAGGCAAACCATGTGGGGCCTACCTTAGAGGCAAGGCTCTATACACTGGAGTACTTTTGATGTGTCCCGTCAACTCACAGAATGAGGAGAAGCTTGCTTAGTACACCGTCTCCCCCGCCCACGGGCGCGGTGGCTCACAGGATGAGGTGAAGCTTGCTCCTCCCTCGCCCATGCATGCGGTGGCTCGCAGGACAAGGAGAAAAATTTACTACTCCCTCCTTTTACTCCTCGTCCCTACTACCTTGGTCATAGAGATTATATCATATTGTTTGGAATATATATGTCCTTTAGTAGATTTCAATATGAACTACTAGTACATACTCCAAACACTGATGTATATAGGCGTATTATAGAGTGTACATTTACTCATTTTGCTCCGTATGTAGTAGCACTCTCCCTCGCCCCTCGCCCCTCGCCAACATGGTGGACGTGGAGCAATTCATTCGGTCTCATATAGCCAGAACGATATATACTGCACTACCATTATTGCTCGACTTCCCGAAGAGGCGAAGAGCCAATCGCAAGGTTAATATTTTGGAGATGCCAAGCTCAAGGTTATAGGAGAACGAGTAGTAGGTGTCGCGTCATTTATAAATATATTTTTTTCTTCAGTGGCACGTACGCAATATGATAGGTTCATATGGAGAGAAAAGGAAACCGCTCCACTATATACATAGTCAGGACGGGCCAGCCTACACGGTTGCTTGCTGGGGTTGCTCTCTTCACACTCTCTCGCACAAAATGACTGTGGCCACATCTCTAACATCCCTGCGGATCACGTCCGCTTGGGGAAGGGGTGGATGCTTAGTGTAGATGCGGTGGTCGTCGCCGATGGCGAAAACCCACTGTTGGCACGTCCCGATCAGGGGTCCCCGCCGTTCTCTCTCACAAAGCCGATGAGGTTGCCTTAGTCCCTTGCTCACTGCTGCGACGTGGGCAATTGCCGCCTCCCGCCGCCCTCCTCAAGGTTGAGCTACGTCCCTCAGGTACAACTCCCTTTACAGCCGGCTTGCACCACTGCTCCAGCTGCCCACATCACTCCCTGTGGATATTTCTCTACTTCTTTGCCCCACACATACCTGATACCTCTACTGGCTTCTATGTACTGTATTTATGATGAGTTTATGTCTCATCAACTAGTCCTAGTAATCTTATTCTAATCGTGCTTCTTCAATTTCTTTGCCACAGGGATGCTCATCTCGATTTTGGTGAAACTGCACAAAATGATCCCATGGTCAAAAGGTTGCAAACTTCATTTATTAGGAAGCTCGAACGTTGCCAGCAAATTGAAGCCTGGTCAGGGTTCACGGTTCAAGGGCTAGGGACTGCATGGATCGTTTTTTTCTTTAGCTGCCTCTGTTCCAAAATAAGTGTCAACTTTAGTAGTAGTACAACTTTGTACTAAAGTTTGCACAAAGTTGAGACACTTATTGTGGAACGGAGGGAGTACATATTTGCTATGATCTGTCAATCATTGAGATGCAACAGCATGCATGTTAGTCTCCTTTGTATTTGATGAAATGTTGCAACGGGCAACCTTGGACGCAAGATACATGTAACAGGAGCTGGAAGCTTCATAGCATTGTACAAATTTATCTCGCTGATAAATTACAGTACGTACTAGTACTATACTAGTACTTCCTCCATTCCTAAATATAATTCTTTGTAGAGATTTCACCATTAACCACATGCGGATGTATATAGATGCATTTTAAGTGTAGATTCATTCATTTTGTTCTGTATGTAGTTCACCTAGTGGAATCTCTACAAAGACTTATCTACAAAGACTTATCCTTGAGCCACATCATCAAAATTGACGTAGCCGTTAGATGAAGTAAATCAGTCATAATAGCCGTCTGATCTAGACGCTGAGAGGCTCCGCACTAAGCCACATGCAAGCATGCAGAAATACCGTGGCACATGCATGTGAGTGGGTTTTAAATCACATCAACATGTCTGCATGCAAGCATGCACCGGTAGCATGCATGTAAGTGAGCTTTTAAGTCCCATTAACATGTCAAAAAGAAAAATATAATCCCATTATGCAGTAGGAGTTGGCTGATCTTTTTTCCTTACGTGGGATGATCTAAATGATGATGGGAGTTTATTTAGTTTGGCTACCACATGTTTCATGCGGTTATAGATTTTTTTTAGTTCTATGAAATCGATAATTTTGCACAGAGAGATATACCGTTGTTTCGCGGCAACGCGCGGGGACTCATCTAGTAATATTTAGGAACACAGGGAGTACTATGTAAAGAGTTAGGTGTCGCACGGTGATAGTGTGAGGTGGGCCATGTAATCACTGAGCCTGCGTGTTTTCACTGCTCTTGCACTCCTCCGCTGTAAGAATGGAGAAAATTGTAATCTACTACCTCCTTTCACCAAAAGCGTGGGACATCCAGCAGTCCTACCACCTCAGTAATAAAGACCAATGAGCCGTAAAATCACATAGACCCAGCAGTAAGTTGGACGGACGAAGCAACCATCACTCTTGCGCCAGTGAGAGGTCGCGTCCGCTCTGCCCGGTCATGAATGCGGCACCGATTCTTTGGAGCGGCGCTGACTGTTTCGGGCAGGAAGCGCGCGCGGGCGATGGAGGGGCTTTGGGTGGGTCAGGCTGGTCAGGAGCGGGCGTGGCAGCTGTCCGCATGTCCCTACCGGACACGCTCGGAAACGAGAGGATGCACAGACTCTCGCGGCTAAAATCGTACACTACACACCATATCTCTATAGGAGTAGGTCGATCTGTCGCACTCTCTAACACACACATGTTGTTAAACACACACACGCACACACACGCACCTTGGTCCCGTTGCACCTTCTAACGTGACTTATTACACCTATACGGAGGGAATAGTAAGTATACGAGATACGGTGGCACACTGACTTAAGTCGAATACAAGTGCCCAAAATTTGTGTGCATGTTATAATAAGGATTCACTTAAAATAGTACGTGAGTGAACAGGGGGATCAATTGGACAGTGTTCCCGAGCAGTAGTGAGATGTGTGAGGTAGTAAGATACCTCGCTGGCGCTTTTAATTTTTCTTATTAATTTGTTTGTTTCACCCTCTGACTGGTGGGACCCAACGTACTACGTGGAGAGAGGTAAGGTGACTAAGGCTGCATTATTTCTGCACCACTGTGGATAGTCTTACCACCAAAGCCACATGACACGATGATTGAAATCCTAATGACTCCCACACAAAAAAAACGGCATGCCTGTCACACGAATGCACGAATGTATAAAAGGTTATTTTCCTCTTGTTGAACATAACGGGAGGGTTATGTAGCTGCTTAGCCTGTTCGCTCATCAAACTTGAGGTCTCGGGTTCGATAACTACACTTGAGCATAATTTTTGCCAGGATGATTCTTTGACTGTTCAAAATGTTTTCTAGGGTTTGCACGCTTCACTCTCTCTCCAGTATATATATACATGATGGAGCCTCAACGCTTGTAGTTGCTCTCTTCACACTCTCTCGCCCTCTCCCGCTGGAGCCTCAACGCTTGTAATTGCTCTCTTCACACTCTCTCGCCCTCTCAAGATCTAAACAAGACTTCGTTGGCCTCTCTCTCCCCTCACTGCTGCTCAAAGAGCCGGCAGGATCTGTCCGCCGGGAAGGGAAGGAGGCTTAACATTGTCGCCATCGGCGAGGGAGGGAATCCACTACCGGCACTGCTGTTCACTTTCCACCCGGCGGTGGCGCGGGAGGGCCTCCGACCCCTTCTTCTTCGCCCCGTCCCGTCGCCCACCGAACCACGCCCCAATAAACTTAAGGTATATTTTACTTACTCCACATGCATTGCTCTAGCTGCATGTATACCATGAATCTAGGACGTGGTTCAAAGAGGAAAGGAGTGGGGGAAAGTAGTGGGAAAAGTTATATATAGCATGAATCTAGGACGTGGTTCAAAGAGGAAATGAAGGGGGAAAGTTGTATAGCATGAATCTAGGACGTGGTTCAAAGAGGAAAGGAATGGGGGAAAGTAGTGGGGAAAGTTGTATCGCATAAATCTAGGACGTGGTTCAAAGAGGAAAGGAAGGGGTGAAAGTACTAGTTCAAAAAGGAAAGGAAGGGACAAGGCTGTAGAGTTTGAGCAGGACTAGATTTGCTGCGCTCACATAGGGAAAGGTGCCTAAAGATAACAAAACTAGGACCAATACAAATATGCTCCTTGGTTGTTTGTTCTTTGTTGCAACAGACTGTGCATGACCACAGTACATCGGTAGATGCACATGGTGCTGGTGCGTCCACTGTCCCGTGCAACTCATTAGCTGTTGTTAATCTAAGGCCCTGTTTGGTTAAAAACTCCCTAGTCCCTACCTGCTTGGTTCCAGGGACTAAAAATGGACTAGAGGTTATTAAATGACATGATAAAAGACCATGTTACCCTAGTAATGAACTAATAGAAACAACGTGCGATGCGTGGCAGGGGCAACTGTTGGAAAATGTCCCAAAAAGACTCCCTCAGGGTCTTCTTTCTTTAGTCCCAAATGCCCACTTTTAGTCCCGAAAAGTCCCTCCTGTTTGGTTTAGATGTGACTAACACAGAGTTTTTTTAGTCCCTACACCAAAATGTCCCTATAAACAAACACCCTCTAATAATGCCGCTGGAAAATTGATGCAATGCCACAATTAAAAGCAAATTACATGTTTAATGAATTTTATTGTTAATATAATCTCTATGTTAATATTAATCAATGCCACTGTTTGAGAAATGCTACTGTCTTGCTTTCTTTCCCATTTAGATAAGGTAAATGCTTCTTTTTGTTGGCTTCTGTGTCATCCACCGTTATTGACCACTAATTGTTTCATTTGCACCTCTGTGTAAACAGGGTTATCTACTTCACCTCGTTGCCATTGTGACCTTTTGTTGCACTGCACAAAACACTTTTGTTTTAAGAGTGTTTTGTGCAGTTCAACCAAAATGTCACACCAACAACGTAATGTCTACTACACAATCTTCTTCTTGTAGACGTTGTTGGGCCTGCAAGTGCACAGGTTTGTAGGACAGTAGCAAATTTCCCTCAAGTGGATGACCTAAGGTTTATCAATCCGTAGGAGGCGTAGGATGAAGATGGTCTGTCTCAAACAACCCTGCAACAAAATAACAAAGCATCTCTTGTGTCCCCAACACACCCAATACAATGGTAAATTGTATAGGTGCACTAGTTCGGCAAAGAGATGAAGATACAAGTGCAAAATAGAAGGTAGATAAAGGTTTTTGTAATCTGAAAATATAAAAACAGCAAGGTAACGAGCGGTAAAATTGAGCGTAAACGGTATTGCAATGATAGGAAACAAGGCCTAGGGTTCATACTTTCACTAGTGCAAGTTCTCTCAACAATAATAACATAGATAGATCATATAATAAGCCCTCAACATGCAACAAAGAGTCACTCCAAAGCCACCAATAGCGGAGAACAAACGTAGAGATTATGGTAGGGTACGAAACCACCTCAAAGTTATTCTTTCGGATCGATCTATAAAAGAGTTAATACTAGAATAACACCTTAAGACACAAATCGACCAAAACCCTAATGTCACCTAGATAATCCATTGTCACCTCAAGTATCCGTGGGCATGATTATACGATATGCATCATACAATCTCAGATTCATCCAACCAACATAAAAGTACTTCAAAGAGTGCCCCAAAGCTACTACCGGAGAGTCAAGAACGTGTGCCAACCCCTATGCATATGTTCATGGGCGGAACCCGCAAGTTGGTCACCAAAACATACATCAAGTGGCACATGATATCCCATTGTCACCACAGATAATCACGGCAAGACATACATCAGGTGTTCTCATAAAGACTCAATCCAATAAGATAACTTCAAAAGGGGAAACTCAATTCATCACAAGAGAGTAGAGGAGGAGAAATATCATAAGATCCAACTACAATAGCAAAGCTTGGGATACATCAAGATCGTGCCATAGAGGGAACACGAGAGAGAACACGAGAGAGAGAGAGAGAGATGAAACACATAGCTACTGGTACATACCCTCAGCCCTGAGGGTGAACTACTCCCTCCTCGTCATGGATAGCGCCGGGATGATGAAGATGGCCACCGGTGATGGGATCCCCCTCCGGCAGGGTGCCGGAACAGGGTCCCGATTGGTTTTTGGTGGCTACAGAGGCTTGCGGCGGCGAAACTCCTGATCTATCTTCTGTTTTGGAAGTTTTAGGGTACGTAGGTATATATGGGTGAAAGGAGAACGTTGGTGGAGCTACGGGGCCCCACGAGGCAGGGGGCGCGCCCAGGGGGGCGCCCCCCACCCTCGTGAGCACATCCTGTATGTTCTGACGTGGGGTCCAAGTCCATCAGGTGGGTTTCCTTCCAAAAATAACTTCTCCAGTTGATTTCGTTCCGTTTTGACTCCGTTTGATATTCCTTTTCTTCGAAACACTGAAATAGGCATAAAACAACAAATCTGGGCTGGGCCTCCGGTTAATATGTTAGTCCCAAAAATAATATAAAAGTGGATAATAAAGCCCAATATTGCCTAAAACAGTAGATAAAGTAGCATGGAGCAATCAAAAATTATAGATACGTTGGAGACGTACCAAGCATCCCCAAGCTTAATTCCTGCTCGTCCTCGAGTAGGTAAATGATAAAAAAAGAATTTTTGATGCGGAGTGATACTTTGGCATAATTTCAATGTAAATCTTCTTAATTGTGGTATGAATATTCAGATCCGAAAGATTCAAGACAAAAGTTCATATTGACCTAAAAATAATAATACTTCAAGCATACTAATCAAAGCAATCATGTCTTCTCAAAATAGCATGGCCAAAGAAAGTTCATCCCTACAAAATCATATAGTTAGGCTATGCTTCATTTTCGTCACACAAAGATGTTCCCAACTTCTATACCCCCGATGACAAGCCAGGCAATTGTTTCATACTTAAATAATCTCAAACTTTTTCAACCTTCACGCAATACATGAGCGTGAGCCATTGTAACGCCCCGGATACAACTTTCCATATTCGTAACTCCGACTCTTGCCTTTTCCGGAGATGCGATATGTTACTTCCTTCGTGGTTGGGTTTTTGTCGTTTGTTTTGCATTTTGTTCTTGTTATGCATCTCATCTCATGTCATCATGCGCATTGCATCGGCATCGTTTTCTTAAAACTTGCATCCGTTCGTGTTCCGCCGGTTCTCTCCGTTGTCCGTTCTGAGCCAGACACACTCGCCCGCGCCCGCGGCACCTCCGAAATATTATTTTATAAGTGGCATAAAAATGTTCTCGGAATGGGATGAAACTTGTCATGCGGTCTTATTACAGTGTAGAAAGACCGCCTGCCAAATTTCATCGCATTCGGAGTCCGTTTGATAGCCCAACCGTCATCCGTAGCGGCACCGTTGCCGGTTTAATCATCGGACGTTTCGGTCTCCGAAACTGCCACCGGGCCGCACCTCTCTTTCTCTCCTCTTCTCACACCCCTCCTAACCCCCAACCCTAGCCCCTTTTGCTATATATAGAGCCCCCCTTGCCATTTTGGGCATCTCCTAGCCCTTCCCCTACCTCCTAGCCCCTCCTCCTCAGATTTCGCGCCGACCGAACCCAGCTCCGCCACTTGGCGCTGCCCTGGAGGTTAGCCGCCACCGCGCCGTCGCCCTCCACCTCTCCCTGCGCGCCACCTCGCCTTCCCCAGCGCGCCTCCCCCACGCTCCCCGCGCCGCCAGACCTGTCCTAGGCCCGCCAAGCCCATCTGGGCCCGAGGCGCCCCAGCCTCCCGCGCCCCTCGCTCGCCTCCCGCTTGATCCCATCTGGATATGGGAGACACCCGCGCCGCCGCCCGATCTGCACCGGCACGCCGCCGTTGAGCTTCCCCGCCGCGTGGAGTCGCGCTCCTGCAACCGCTTGAGGGTAGCAGCCCCTCGATCTAGCGCCGCCGCCTTGCAGCCCCCAGGCCGGTCCCGCTCCCTCTCCTCCTCTCGTTTTCCCCCGAGCACTCTCTGACCCCGACCTCCCTCTCCCTCTGCTGCAGCGCCGCCATGGCCTCCATGGAGCTCGCCGCCGCTACGAGTCACCGGCGCCAGAGCCCCTCCAAGCTCCTCCCGCGTCCGGATCCAGCATCGTGCCGCCCCGATCCGTCCGTTCCCCAGCCTCCCCGGCACCTTCAGGCCTCGCCATCGCCTCGCCGCCGTCGTCTTCTACCGCCATCGCCGCCATGACCTAGCTCGGGAGCGAGCAGAGGAGCCGCTCCCTCCCCTGCGCGTTGACCTCGGCCCCGTGGGCCACGGCCCAACTCCCTCCAGGTCCAGCGGCCTCCAAGGCCCAGCCGCATCGCGCCCAGCTCCGCAGCCAGCGCGAGGCCCAGTCGCGCCAGATCCGGCCTGCCTTGGCCTCCTCACCGACCTGGGCTTGGCCCAATGTGAGCAGCTCCCTCAGCCTCCAGTTTCAGCCCGCAACGTTTTTTTTAGTTCTGGACGTTTAATCAATTTTCTAGAGTCTGTCAGTTTTACAGAATAGTCCCCCTAGATCATGCATTTAATAACTCACAAATGGTGCATCGGATTAAAATGTTTTATATATGTAAAATGCTCAGAAAATTGTGTAGATTAATAATATGCCACTTTCATCTATGTTTAAAATGTTTAAAATGATGTTTGTGTTAATTTTCTTAAATGCCATGCTAAAATGATTTATTTCATAACTAAATAACCGTAGCTCCATTTTAAATAAACTTTATACGTAAATGGGGTGGAAAAATGCCTAGTTTAACATGGTGCACTTTATTTTCCTGTTTAACAACTCTAAAATGTGGTTTAGGGCAGAACAGTACCAAATCCATAATTTGCATATGGGGATTTTCCGGAATTGTTGTTTGTTGTTTCTGGCCTCATTTAAACTTGCCTAAATAGTTAGTTTACTTATGTTTCACCTCTTGCCATGTTTAACAACATTTAACATGGTTGTGTACCTAAACGAGAGCGAACTAAATAACTCGAATGTGGTGTTTTGTTAATATGCAACTCGTTGCATATTGATCTCCACTTAACTTATAGTATTGTTTGTTGCACTTGCCATGCCATGCCTTATTAAACCGGACATGCATCATACTTGTTTGTGCATCATGCCATGTTCATGCTTGTGCATTTACTGTGTTGTTTGTTTCTTTCCGGTGTTGCTTCTTAGTTCCGGTAATGTTGCGGTTGTGAGGATTCGTTCGACCATGTTGGTTCGTCTACTTCATGGACTCGTTCTTCTTCCTTGCGGGATTTCAGGCAAGATGACCGCTACCCTGGATCTCACTACTATCATTGCTATGCTAGTTGCTTCGTTCTATCGCTATGTTGCGCTACCTATCACCTGTTTATTCAAGCCATCCCAAATTTCCATGAACCTCTAACCTTTGACACCTTTCCTATGCAAACCGTTGTTTGGCTATGTTACCGCTTTTGCTCAGCCCCTCTTATAGCGTTGCTAGTTGCAGGTGAAGTTGAAGATTTCTCCATGGTGGACAGGATTTATGTTGGGATATCACAGTATCTCTTATATTATTATTAATGCATCTATATACTTGGTAAAGGGTGGAAGGCTCGGCCTTTTGCCTGGTGTTTTGTTCCACTCTTGCCGCCCTAGTTTCCGTCATACCGGTGTTATGTTCCCGGATTTTGCGTTCCTTACGCGGTCGGGTGATTTATGGGACCCCCTCGACAGTTCGCTTTGAATAAAACTCCTCTAGCAAGGCCCAACATTGACTTTTACCATTTGCCTCACCACCACCTACTTTTCCCTTGGGAGTCGCTCTCTCGAGGGTCATCTTTATTTCAGCCCCCCCCCCCGGGCCAGTGCTTGTCTAAGTGTTGGTCCGAACTAGAGCCCTTTGCAGCGGCCCCCTCAGGGAAACTTGAGGTCTGGTTTTAGTTATACGGATTGCTCATCCGGTGTTGCCCTGAGAACGAGATATGTGCAGCTCCTATCGGGATTGTCGGCGCATCGGGCGGCTTTGCTGGTCTTGTTTTACCATTGTCGAAATGTCTTGTAAACCAGGATTCCGAGTTTGATCGGGTCTTCCTGGGAGAAGGTCTATTCCTTCGTTGATCGCGAGAGCTTGTCATGGGCTAAGTTGGGACACCCCTGCAGGGTATAATCTTTCGAAAGCCGTGCCTGCGGTTATAGGCAGATGGGAATTTGTTTATGTTCGGTTGTAGATAACTTGACACCAGATCCGAATTAAAACGCATCAACCGTGTGTGTAGCCGTGATGGTCTCTTCTCGGTGGAGTCCGGGAAGTGAACACGGTCTTTGGGTTATGCTTGACGTAAGTAGGAGTTCAGGATCACTTCTTGATCATTGCTAGCTTCACGACCGTTCCTTTTGTTCTCTTCTTGCTCTTATTTGCGTATGTTAGCCACCATACTTGCTTAGTCGCTGCTGCAGCCTCACCACTTTACCCCTTCCTTTCCCTTTAAGCTTTGCTAGTCTTGATACCCATGGTAGTGGGATTGCTGAGTCCTCGTGGCTCACGGATTACTACAACAACAGTTGCAGGTACAGGTTCATGCGATGATCATGACACGAGAGCGAGGATTGCTTGCGTTGAGTTCTTCTTCTGCTTCTTCTTCGATCAGGGGATAGGTTCCAGGTCGGCAGCCTGGGCTAGCAGGGTGGATGTCGTTTGAGTTTCTGTTTGTGATTCATCCGTAGTCGGATGATGCTCTTATGTATTGTGATGTTGTATTCATGTGGCATTGTATGCCTTATGTATGTATCCCCATGTATTATGTAATGTTGATGTAATGATATCCACCTTGCAAAAGCGTTTCAATATGCGGGTCTATCCTTGGTGGGACCTTCGAGTTCCTTTTGGATAGGGTTGCATATTGGGCATGACAGCCATGCATATAGCACTATGGGTGGAATAGAATATGATGATGGGGATTGTGTGGAGAAGACAAAAAAGGAGAAAGTCTCACATTGAGGAGGATAATCAACGGGCTATGGAGATGCCCATCAATTGATGTCAACATGAGGAGTAGGGATTGCCATGCAACGGATGCACTAGAGCTATGAATGCTCAACAAAAGAAAACTAGTGGGTGTGCATCCAACTTGCTTGCTCACGAAGACCTAGGGCATTTGAGGAAGCCCATCGTAGGAATATACAAGCCAAGTTCTATAATGAAAAAATCCCACTAGTGTATGAAAGTGATAACAAATTAGACACTCTACATGAAAAGCATGGTGCTACTTTGAAGCACAATATACGAGACTCACTACATGAAGAACAATGTGCTACTTTAAAGCACAAGTGTGGAAAAAGAGATAGTAGCATTGCCCTTTTTATTTATTTTCTCCTCTTTTTTGGGCCTTTCCTTTTTTCTTTTGGCTTTTTTTGGGCAATGCTCTAATAATGATGATCATCACACTTCTATTGATTACAACATAAGGATTACAACTCGAAACTTAGAACAATATATGACTCTATATGAATGCCTCCGACGGTGTACCGGGATGGTGCAATGAATCAAGAGTGACATGTATGAAAAATAATGCATGGTGGCCTTGCCACAAATACGATGTCAACTACATGATCATGCAATGGCAATATGACAAAAGTAATGTATGTCATGATGATGATGGTGGAAGTTGCATGGCAATATATCTCGGAATGGCTATGGAAATGCCATAATAGGTAGGTATGGTGGCTGTTTTGAGGAAGATATAAGGAGATTTATGTGTGATAGAGCGTATCGTATCACGGGGTTTGGATGCACCGGCGAAGTTTGCACCAACTCTCAAGGTGAGAAAGGGCAATGCACGGTACCGAAGAGGCTAGCAAAGGCGGAAAGGTGAGAGTGCATATAATCTATGGACTCAACATTAGTCAAAAGAACTCATATACTTATTGCAAAAATTTAGAAGTCATCAAAAATCAAGTACTATGCGCATGCTCCTAGGGGGATAGTTGGTAGGAAAAGACCATCGCTCGTCCCCGACCACCACTCATAAGGATGCACAAGCCAGGTACACTTCATGTTTCGAATTTGTTACACAACTTTAACCATACGTGCATTCTACGGGACTTGCAAACTTCAACACAAGCATTTCTCAAATTCAGAATCACCCAACTAGCACGACTTTGATATTATCACCTCCATATCTCAAAACAATTATCAAGCATCAAACTTATCTTGGTATTCAATTTACTCAAAAGAAAGTTTCAAATATCTTGAACACTAAGTATATTAACATTAAGCAAACTACCATGCTATTAATGACTCTAAAAATAATCTAATTGAAGCATGAGAGATCAATAGTTTCTTTAAAACAAATCCACCACCATGCTCTAAAAGATATAAGTGAAGCACATAGAGTATTCTAGAAAATTCCAATTCATGTAAGGCTCTCTCTCATTAAAGAATTTCAGATCTTGATACTTTATTCAAACAGCAAGCAAAGCTAAAGGAAACTACCATGCAAGGATAGCACAACTCATGTGAAGAAGCAAAAACTTAGGCTCAACCAATACTAACCAATAGTTGTTGAAGAAGAAAGGTGGGATGCCTACCGGGACATCCTCAAGCTTAGATGCTTGAGACTTCTTGGAATATTATCTTGGGGTGCCTTGGGCATCCCCAAGCTTGAACTTTTGTGTCTCCTTAATTCCTCTCATATCATGGTTTCTCTTCTTTTTATCAAAAGCTTCATTCACAACAAACTCAACAAGAACTCGTGAGATAGGTTAGTATAAACCAATGCAAAACCTTATCATTTTCTACTGTAACAAATCACTAAAATTATTATTCAACATTGCATACTAAATGCCTCTTCATATTTAATACTCCTATCTTCAAATAGAATCATTAAACAAGCAAACATATGCAAACAATGCAACTATAACAGCAATCTGCCAAAACAGTACAGTCTGTAAAGAATGCAAGAGTATCAATACTTACCTGACTCCAAAAATTATGAACTAAAATTCCCACTGTAAAAATTTATCAGAGCTTAATATGCAAAAAGATTCAACGTTAGAACATGCTCTGACTTTTCTATGGAATTTTTGCAACAACGGTAAACTTTCTGTTTTCAAACAGCGACATGTATACTAGCAAAATAAGCATGGAAAAGTCTATCCTTGACACTTTTATTGAAACTAAAGAATAAAAACATTATTCTAACTAACAGAAAGCAAACACTAACAAAATAAAATGATGCTCCAAGCAAAACACATATCATGTGGTGAATAAAAATATAGCTCCAAGTAAAGTTACCGATGAACGAAGACGAAAGAGGGGATGCCTTCCGAGGCATCCCCAAGCTTAGTTGCTTGGTTGTCCTTGAATATTACCTTGGGGTGCCTTGGTCATCCCCAAGCTTAGGCTCTTGCCACTCCTTATTCCATAGTCCATCGAATCTTTACCCAAAACTTGAAAACTTCAACCACACAAAACTCGAAACAAAACTCGTAAGCTCCGTTAGTATAAGAAAATGAAACCACCACTTAGGTACTGTAATGAACTCATTATAAATTCATATTGGTGTAATATCTACTGTATTCTAACTTCTCTATGGTTCATACCACTTAATACTACTCATAGATTCATAAAAATAAGCAAACAACACATAGAAAACAGAATCTGTCAAAAACAGAACAGTCTGTAGTAATCTGTATAAAACTTATACCTATGGAAACCCAAAAATTATGAAATAAATTGCTGGACCTGAAAAATTTGTCTATTAATCATCTTCAAAAAGAATCAACCTGAAATCACTCTCCAGTAAAAAAATGGAAGCTAATCTCGTGAGCGCTAAAGTTTCTGTTTTTCACAGCAAGATCACATAAACTTCACCCAAGTCTTCCCTAAGGTTCTACTTGGTACTTTATTAAAACAAAAGCTATAAAACATGATTACTACAGTAGCATAATCATGCGGACACACAAAAATAGTAAGGATAAATATTGGGTTGTCTCCCAACAAGCGCTTTTCTTTAATGCCTTTCTAGCTAGGCATGATGATGACAATGATGCTCACATAAAAGATAAGAATTGAAACATAACGGGAGCATCATGAAGCATATGACTAGCACATTTAAGTCTAACCCACTTCCTATGCATAGGGATTTTGTGAGGAAACAACTTATGGGAACAATAATCAACTAGCATAGGATGGCACAACAAGAAAAGCTTCAAGAATTTAAGCACATAGAGAGGAAACTTGACATTATTGCAATTCCTACAAGTATATGTTCCTCTCTCATAATAATTTTCAGTAGCATCATGAATGAATTCAACAATATAACCAGCACCTAAAGCATTCTTTTCATGATCTATTTGCATAGAAAATTTTCTACTCTCCACATAAGCAAAATTCTTCTAATCAATAGTAGTGGGAGCAAACTCAACAAAATAACCATCATATGATTGAAAATTAAGATCAAGATGACAAGTTTCATGGTAATCATTATTCTTTAAAGCATACGTGTCATCACAATAATCATCATAGATAGGAGGCATGCTTTCATCATAGTAAATTTGCTCATCAAAGCTTGGGGGCCAAAAAATATCATCTCCATCAAACATAGCTTCCCCAAGCTTGTGGCTTTGCATATCATTAGCATCATGGATATTCAAGGAATTCATACTAACAACATTGCAATCATGCTCATCATTCAAAGATTTAGTATCAAACATTCTATAGATTTCTTCTTCTAGCACTTGAGCACAATTATCCTTTCCATCATACTCACGAAAGATATTAAAAAGGTGAAGCGTATGAGACAAACTCAACTCCATTTTTTTGCAGTTTTCTTTTATAAACTAGACTAGTGCTAAAACAAGAAACAAAAAGATTCGATTGCAAGATCTAAAGATATACCTTCAAGCACTCACCTCCCCGGCAATGGCGCCAGAAACTTCTTGATGTCTACTACACAACCTTCTTCTTGTAGACGTTGTTGGGCCTGCAAGTGCACAGGTTTGTAGGACAGTAGCAAATTTCCCTCAAGTGGATGACCTAAGATTTATCAATCCGTAGGAGGCGTAGGATGAAGATGGTCTCTCTCAAACAACCCTGCAACCAAATAACAAAGAGTCTCTTGTGTCCCCAACACACCCAATACAATGGTAAATTGTATAGGTGCACTAGTTCGGCGAAGAGATGAAGATACAAGTGCAAAATAGAAGGTAGATAAAGGTTTTTGTAATCTGAAAATATAAAAACAGCAAGGTAACGAGCGGTAAAAGTGAGCGTAAACGGTATTGCAATGATAGGAAACAAGGCCTAGGGTTCATACTTTCACTAGTGTAAGTTCTCTCAACAATAATAACATAGATAGATCATATAATAAGCCCTCAACATGCAACAAAGAGTCACTCCAAAGCCACTAATAGCGGAGAACAAACATAGAGATTATGGTAGGGTACAAAACCACCTCAAAGTTATTCTTTCGGATCGATCTATAAAAGAGTTCGTACTAGAATAACACCTTAAGACACAAATCAACCAAAACCCTAATGTCACCTAGATACTCCATTGTCACCTCAAGTATCCGTGGGCATGATTATACGATATGCATCACACAATCTCAGATTCATCCAACCACCATAAAAGTACTTCAATGAGTGCCCCAAAGCTACTACCAGAGAGTCAAGAACGTGTGCCAACCCCTATGCATAGGTTCATGGGCGGAACCCGCAAGTTGGTCACCAAAACATACATCAAGTGGCACATGATATCCCATTGTCACCACAGATAATCACGGCAAGACATACATCAAGTGTTCTCATAAAGACTCAATCCGATAAGATAACTTCAAAAGGGGAAACTCAATTCATCACAAGAGAGTAGAGGGGGAGAAATATCATAAGATCCAACTACAATAGCAAAGCTCGGGATACATCAAGATCGTGCCATAGAGGGAACACGAGAGAGAACACGAGAGAGAGAGAGAGATCAAACACATAGCTACTGGTTCATACGCTCAGCCCCGAGGGTGAAGTACTCCCTCCTTGTCATGGATAGCGCCGGGATGATGATGATGGCCACCGGTGATGGGATCCCCCTCCGGCAGGGAGCCGGAACAGGGTCCCAATTGGTTTTTGGTGGCTACAGAGGCTTGTGGCGGTGGAACTCCCGATCTATCTTCTGTTTTGGAAGTTTTAGGGTACGTAGGTATATATGGGTGAAAGGAGAACGTCGGTGGAGCTACGGGGGGCCCACGAGGCAGGGGGCGCGCCCAGGGGGGCGCCCCCACCCTCGTGAGCACCTCCTGTATCTTCTGATGTGGGGTCCAAGTCCATCAGGTGGGTTTCCTTCCGAAAATAACTTCTCCAGTTGATTTCGTTCCATTTTGACTCCGTTTGATATTCCTTTTCTTCGAAACACTGAAATAGGCATAAAACAGCAAATCTGGGCTGGGCCTCCGGTTAATAGGTTAGTCCCAAAAATAATATAAAAGTGGATAATAAAGCCCAATATTGCCTAAAATAGTAGATAAAGTAGCATGGAGCAATCAAAAATTATAGATACATTGGAGACGTATCACAACGTTGCTTGATTGCTTGATCTTAGTGGAACTTCACAAGAGGAGATCTTACTTCCTATCCGTTAAGGCGAATTTGGTTCAGATCTTATTCTTGTGAGTTGTTTGAATTCCGCATCATGAGAGGTCAGTACTAGCCTTCTTTCACATGATTCTGAAGTGTGCTTTCATATGTTGTGCTACTTGTACGATAATGTTGCTTGATTTTAGTGAACTACACAAATGGAGACAAGACTTCCAATCTGTATGTGCACTGTAATATCCCATTGAGGTAAGATAAGGATATTTCACAACTGCTGGCCTGTATTTTGCCACTTTCATCAGAAAATTAAGTTTAGTACTATACTTGTGCTCCCTAATTGACATGCCAAATCTTATATTGAAGGCGAAGCTTGTCTATTATTGAACCAAGTGATGAAGGGGAAGAACATGCAGAATAAAAACAAAAATCAACTCACAGTGCTGTAATGAAGCATTGGAACTGTGATGACACAAGTAATGATATAGTTTTGCATCTTAATTTATTGCTATGGCTGGAACGAGCAATTGTTTTGCCACTGATTTGATGCCATACGTAATTATCTCTACTTGTGCAAACAGGGATCTTCTTTGAAGATACCATATATTTTAGTGGAACTGCACAAGAAGATGTTGGAAATGTTAAACTAATCGAGGAGTATATAGTAAGCATGGCCACCCCCGTAGATAGCAACAGATGGTTCCGGAGAAGTGCTTCATTTGTATGCTCTACACAATCAGCCTCCTGACAAATGTTGGTACTCACCCACTAATTTCATACATATGATTGAGCTTTGTCATATCTATTGGTGTTGTGCTACTGTTTAGATACTGTCATGAAAAAGTGGTATTGTCCTTGAGAAGTGCTTCATCTGTGCTGTTTTAAATATTTCCTTTCCTTTTTTACGAGCAAACAGGGATCATCTTCCTCTGAAGAAGAATATGGAGTACGTGAAGTGACTAGTTCCGATTATGCCAGGATGAAGAAGCCCTATCTATCTTCTCATCAGAAGGAGCAGTTGAAGGATGGTTATATTACTCCCCACAAGACCAAACTAACTTCAGCTCAGAAGGACGGACAAATCTCCATTTTTTTGCTGTGATGCGTGAGTACAATGTTGTTCTAGGATTCTTTCTGGTGAGTTCCATTTTTCTAAATGTGTGCTCTACATGGACCATGTATGTGCCTGTTGAAACTGTCAATTCATAGTACAGTTTGTTTTATACTAATCACTTTTTTGTATTTGTGCAAACAGGGGTGCTCAGCATGATTTCAACGGGAACTGCACAAAATGTTCATGAATACATCAAATCATTCATTTCCACCACAAGAAAGGAGGTGCCCATAAGTTCAAGGCGTTGCAACATATAAGGGCGAAATCATACAAGCTACGCGTGAATTTGGTTGATTTTGGTGGAACTACACAAAAAGAACAGCTGGTTTATTTAGCACGAGGTGCCATGTCAATGTCCGAACTGATGGCAAACCCTGCCCATTCCACAATCGTAGGCATTTGATATTTTGGAATGGGACAATCTTGTCAAGTTTTGCTCATTGATTTTAGCAAGATATGCGTTTGATATTTTCGAATGGGACGCCCTTTGCTGTCAGCAGCGGCGATCAATTTTTTCTTTATTCTTTAGTTGTGAAGTAAATATTGCCTCTGACATGTGAGTCGCTGAGATGCATAATCATCGATTGTCTTGAATGTTCTCTATGAATTGCCAGGCATGTGTGTTTGATTGCAATGTATAGAAACGCTAAAAAGCTTCTCAAACTCTTTGTACTCCTTCTGTTCCTTTTTACTTTGCACATTGTGAAAGTGCATACTTTTTTGTATAAGATTGGTCAAAGTAGAGATACTTTGACTGCAGACAAAACTTGTATGAAGACTAGAGAGGACCGGAGGGAGTACATGTGAAACTGCTGCAAACATGGTGATCACCCTGGGAATAATGCTAGTACGTATTGTTTTGTATGTTCATCCAATGCCAGTGATACAGGAATTCGAACTAATCGAAATAAATTCATTCATACACGGTCGGATTTCATATAAACATGCCAGATTTCATTACATTTCATACATTCTTCAACTAAAAAGGGGTGTTTGTGGCCGCATGCATCTCCCAGATGCAGAGGCCGGGGGTCATCCTCCATTTCTAAATAAAACTACAAAGGGGTGCGCTGGAGGTATAATTAATTAACCAAAGCTACCCACCTGTGTCTCGCTGAGCTGAATAGAAGCTTCAGTGACTTAACTGCAGGTGCAGTTGCATAACTAACATGTGGCCTGTTGGGCCCACGTGTTAGTCAGCCAACTGCACCAGCAGTTAAGTAGAAGCAGTGTTCTTCTCCAGCGCAGCTCTCCGACTACACGTCGCTGCCAAGAAGCTAATCGGCCGTCAATGGTCAACCCGCCTAACTTGGCTTCAACTGGAGGGTAGCAGCGGTGGCCTTACTTGGACCCGAGCGACGACGACCTACCGTGTTCTACTCTTCCTTGTTTTCTGTGTGGCGCGGCCTCGTTGGCAGTGGGGCGGGGCCTCGGCGGAGCCGGCGATGTCCTCTGTCTTGTTGCCGGCGGGCGGCGCCTCAGCGGAGCGGTGGAAATCCTCCCCCACGTTGCCGGCAGGGTGGGGCCTCGGCTGAGCCGGCGATGTCCTTTGCCTCGTTGTCGGCGGGGCGGGGCCTCGGCGAAGCCGGTGGTGTCCTTTGCCTCGTTGTTGGCGCCGCGGGGCCTCGGCGGAGCAGGGCATCGTCGACGCCAGTGGAGCGGGGACTCGTCGGAGCCGGCATTGTCCTCTGCCTTGTCCTCGGTCTCGCCAAACAACGCCTCGCCCGCTTCATCGCCCTCTTTGCTAGCCTCTTTGTAGGCGGCCGCAGCCTCTGCCACGCGCATGCGGTACTACCAGCGCTCGAGGCGGCCCTTGCGTGTGGAGCGGTACGAGTCGAGCAGTGCCTCCTGCTCCGCCCGCTCCGCGGCGATCTGCTCCTCCGCCTGCAGGTGCTCCTGGAGGAGATGGTGGTTGTAGGCGGCGGCGGCCTGCGCCTCCCGGAACTGCTCCTCACACATCTGCATCACCCTGTCCATATATTGGGCACGGACCTCGCCGATGGTCATGGTGCAATGCACTGGTGAGGATGGCAGGGAAGAGGGGGTTGGCGCCAGATCGTCGACTACCATGCTCTCCATTGGGACGTCGTCGTCCTCCGGCGGCCTGCCGGCCAGCCGGTCGGCAGCAATGGCTGCCATCTCCTTGTGGTCCGTCGTCCGCCCGTCCCGAAGAGCGCTAGAGCGCGAGGAAGCCATGGTGGGCAGTAGTGGTGTGGACAGGAGAAAGGGAACGGATGAGGATGACTGTGTCTATGGCCGGCGCAGCAGTTTATATAGCAATGGTGGGCGGGCGGAGGGACGGACATGTGGCGCCGAAGTAGCCGCCTCGGCAACCAAGTATCATTAATATGTGCGGCATATGGACGTACGGACAACACTCGTGTCGTTTGAAGGCAGAGCAATCGCCTGCACCGGGAAGCGGGGCGGCTGGCGCTGACTGTTTCGGGCGGAAAGCGGGCGCGAGCGAGGAGATAACTTTGCTTGGATAGGATGACAATGGGACCCACCAGGTCCATAGCCACACGTACGCAAGTGCCTCCTTATATATATATATATATATAATTTATTTTGCTTCCTCCTGGTTTCCTGACATTACGGTCCCACACCATTGTCAACCTATGTACTCCCTCCTTTTCGGTTTATAGGGCTTATCTCAAAATTTTAGTTTTTCCATTTTATAAGGCTCAATTTGTTTGTTTTCCATCACATGTTCAGATTCCAAGGTGCATTAAATCATTGCATGCAAGTATTAAGAGAAAATTGACCAATGCATGTACTTTATGCATGCATGCATTGCAATTAATGCATTGATAAACATAATTTTTTGAGGATAACAAGAGAATTAATTAGGTGCTTTTGCAAAACTACAAAAAGTATTCCACCACTCGCCATCTACCTTGATTGGTGAGATTTTTTTAATTGAGCATTATAAACAGGAAAGGAGGGAGTAGTCAATAAATGAGAGAATTGCACAAGAAGCGGCCGACAGCTGGGACCAAACAGCTCGAGCAGTATTTGTGTTTTTGAGGTGTGAGCACTGCAGAGTTTTTCGATGTTTACCCCAGATATTAATTTTTCTCCTCTGAACAACAACGAAAACATCGCTTCAGGTATTAACTGGGCGGGCTGTGGCCCGTCTAGCCCAGGCCAGATTTCCAGCCCAGATATTAATTTTTTTCAAGCTGAAAATGGCTAGCCCAGCTATACTTTTTTTGAGGAATACCCAGGAAAGGTCAAGTTGTTATTCTCCGCCCCACTGGGCTGCAAATCTTTCCTAGGAGGGATGCATTAGGCTTAACAAGAAAATGGGCTTTAAGAAATAATAAATGGGATGTAATTATAAAAACTGGGTAGTAACTATAAAAAATGCACCAAAAAGTGATTACTTTATAAAATATTGTTCTTCGAATATTGAAAATTTTAATTTCATTAATTGTTGCGAGCGCAATGTTTCGTTGGATTTTTACGTAACATAAATTTATATTAATATTGTATTTAATCTGACTAGAAATTTTGGGATAAAAATATTCGGATCCCATCAAAATGTGGGAAATTTTATTGAATTCTGTTTTGAACGGTTGGTTGAAATGGGATGTACTTTTAACAAACTGTAAATGGGTTGTAGTAAATTCCATTAGAATTCAAAAATGGGCTACACATTCTTACAAATCTCAAATGGGCTATAAGTTCTCTGCCACACACTTCTGGCCTTACTAAGTTGACGCTTCCCCTAAAAAACAGAGTTGACGCATATGCAAGGCTTTGTCAACTTATAGTCAACACACGGTTCTAGCAGCAGTGGCCGTTGGATGTCCATCCAACGGATGTCGTGCTTCTTCTTCAATCTCGGATATTCTAGCTTCACCCGCCCAAAAAATGATTCCTCCCCCTGACATCTGGGGCGCACCGTTTCGGAAGCTGACCTGTGGGCCTACTAAGTTGACGTACCAAGGGCTTTGTCAACTTAGTCAATATAAACGATTCTAGCTGTAGTGACCGTACGATGTCCATCCAAGGGCTGTCGTGCTTCTTCAACCTCTGGTCTTCTTGCTCTAGCCGCCCAAAGCAGCGCCGGTCGTGCCGCCTGCTCCTGCCTCCCATGGTCGGCTGTGCTGCCGCGGAGGCCTCACCGCCCCCTACTACTCCCACCACTGGCCAGACCATCCCTCCACTCACCCACACCCCCTGTTATTCTGTGGCGACGGCAGCGCAGCCGAACCAGTGAACCCTCGTACTCCTCTCCGCGTGTGCATCCACTGCCGCGTCTTCCCCGGCTCCGTGTCGTCCCCTTCCTAGGCCTCGCCGTCGTCCACCGCCGTGGTGCTCTCGGCGCGGCGTGGTCAACATGGTCAAGGAACAACTTCCATCGGACGTGGACTGTACGTGGAGAGGCTGACAGCTGGGTCCACGGCAGCCACAAGGAAGTGCCTCCTTATTATGCGCAAAATAATTATTCATCCACCTGACAGCGGGGACCCATCGGACGGGCCTCCATATTTCACGAAAAAAATGATTTACCCCCTGACTGGTGGGACCCACGAGCTACATCTTCGCACGCAAGGAAGTGCGTATGGGAAAAAGACGATTCGCCCCCCTGACTGCTAGGACCCACCAGCTACATCTTTGCACGCAAGGAAGTGCGTTCGGAAAAAAATGATTCGCCCCCCGACTGCTGGGACCCCCCAGCTACACCTTCGCACGCAAGGAAGTGCGTCCGAAAAAAAACGATTCGCCCCCCTGACTGCTGGGACCCAACAGCTACACCTTCGCACGCAAGGAAGTGCATCTGGGCAAAAAAATGATTCGCCCCCCTGACTGCTGGGACCCAGCAGCTACACCTTCGCATGCAAGGAAGTGCGTCCGGGCAAAAAAAACGATCCGCCCCCCTGACTGCTGGGACCCACCAGCTACATCTTCGCAGGCAAGGAAGTGCCTGACAGTCGGGACCCACCTGGTCGAAGCGTACGTAGAGTTGTCATCCTGGTCGCGAACGTGTACGTACATACTGGTCGATGTAGAGGCGCGCACGTGTCTTAGTAGAGGCGCACACATGTCATAGTAGAGGCGCGCACGTAGCATGTACACGTACGTACAGCGACCAGGGTGCAAGAAAGAAAATATGGCCACGTATGTGTACATATGGGCGGGGTCTCGAACACCTAGTCGCGCATACATATGGCGAGGGCTCGTGTTCATGGGGAGGCAATGGAATGCGTCATGTTCATGGGGAGGCAACGGAATGCCTCGTGTTCATGGGGAGGCAACGAAATGCGTCCTATTCGTGGGGAGGCAACGGAATGCGTCGTGTTCATCAGGAGACAACGGAACGCGTGGGAGCCAACCGGCTTGGACAGGACAGGCGATGGAAATGAGGCCTGGCGTACCGCATAACGGAGGAAACGGCCTTGTGTTCGACCGGCCACGTTCGGAACGGGGTCCTGTTCATCGGGAGGGGTGTGGCGTACCGCAAGACGGAGGAAACGGACCTCCTACGGTCGAAACGGGAGTCCTGTTGATCGGGAGGGGTGTGGCGTACCGCAAAACGGACGAAGCGGACCTCCTACGGTCGAAACGGGGGTCCTGTTCATCGGGAGGGGTCTGGCGTACCGCAAAACGGAGGAAACGGACCTCCTACGGTCGAAACGGGGGTCTTGTTCATCGGGAGGGGTGTGGCATACCGCAAAACGGGACTCCACAGGATACTGTTCATCTCCACCGTCGACCTCCTCCAGCCTCCACGGGCTACCGTCGACCTCCTCCAGCCTCCACGGGCTCTTGTTCATCCAGCCTCCACCGCGCGCTACTCCACCGGCTACTGTTCAACCACCCCTCCACCGTCTACTGTTCATCCAGCCCTCCACCGTCTACTGTTCATCAAGCCCTCCACACCACAGGGTCCTATTCAACCACCACTCCACCCACCGCTCCACCATCTACTGTTCATCCAGCCCTCCACACCATGGGGTCCTGTTCATCCAGAGGCAACGCCACCGCTCACTATTCATCCAACCCCCCCCCCCCCCCGCAACACTCACTGTTCATCCAATCGATCGGCTTCAGTTAGCAGCAGTAGCGAAGGAATCGCTCCATTGGGTTCAGTTAACAGCCATCGATCGATCGCTCGGGTTCAGTAATGCGTAGCCTGCAGTGCAATCGCTCGGGTTCAGTTAGAGCCCAATGCCTCGCTCGGGTTCAGTTAGAGCCAATGCCTCGCGCACACACGCGTACGTGTACGAGAGAAACGTGCATCGCTCGGCCCTTGACCTCCCACCATAACCGGCAACTCCCCAAAATTTTCCTACCCCTCGCTTCTACCACGGTTTTTTCCGTCATGGACGGCCCAAAGAATGTCATGCAGCTGCATCTCCGGCCCGCCCAGGACAAAAAGCCCATTTTTTGTCATGATTTTTTGTCATGGAAGTAGGTGCCCACCACATCTATGATGATATCGGGTTCTGTCACAATTATCGTCATAGAAGTGTCATATGTATGACAGAAAATAATTTAGTTCGGCCCAAAATGTCACGGATGTGTCTTTTTTTTGTAGTGAACTAGGAGTAGGTTCCCCCCTTTCCTAGTCCAACTAGGAGGGGGAAGGAAGGGAAAGAGGGAGAGAAGGAAAGGGGGGCCGGCCCCCTTCCCAATTCGGATTGGGCTAAGAGGGGCGCCCCTCCTCTTGGCCTTCTCCTCTCTCTTCCACTAAAGCCCATGTAGGCCCATTAAGCCCCTCGGGGGTTCCGGTAACCTCCCGGTACTCCGGAAAATGCCTGAACTCATTCGAAACCTTTCTGGTGTCCAAACATAGCCTTCCAATATATCAATCTTTATGTCTCGACTATTCTGAGACTCCTCGTCATGTCCGTGATGACATCCGGGACACCGAACATCCTTCGGTACATCAAAAAACATAAACTCATAATACCGATCGTCATTGAACGTTAAGCGTGTGGACCCTACGGGTTTGAGAACTATGTAGACATGACCGAGACTCATCTCCGGTCAATAACCAATAGCAGAATCTGGATGCTCATATTGGCTCCCACATATTCTACGAAGATCTTTATCGGTCAAACCGCATAACAACATACGTTGTTCCCTTTGTCATCGGTATGTTACTTGCCCAAGATTCGACCGTCGGTATTTCAATAGCTAGTTCAATATCATTACCGGCAAGTCCCTTTACTCGTTTCGTAATGCATCATCCCGTAACTAACTCATTAGTCACATTGCTTGCAAGGCTTATAGTGATGTCTATTACCGAGAGGGCCCAGAGATACCTCTCCGAAACACGGAGTGACAAATCCTAATCTCGACCTATGCCAACCCAACAAACCCCATCAGAGACACCTTTAGAGCATCTTTATAATCACCCAGTTACGTCGTGACGTTTGATAGCACACTAAGTGTTCCTCCGGTATTCGGGAGTTGCATAATCTCATAGTCATAGGAACATGTATAAGTCATGAAGAAAGCAATAGCAATAAACTAAACGATCATAATGCTAAGCTAACAGATGGGTCTTGCCCATCACATCATTCTCCTAATGATGTGATCTTGTTCATCAAATGACAACCCATGTCTATGGTCAGGAAACATAACCATCTTTGATAAACAAGCTAGTCAAGTAGAGGCATACTAGGGACACTTTGTTTTGTCTATGCATTCACACATGTACTAAGTTTCCGGTTAATACAATTCTAGCATGAATAATAAAAATTTATCATGATATAAGGAAATAAATAATAACTTTATTATTGCCTCTAGGGCATATTTCCTTCAGTTCGCCTCTCTCCAGAGAGACACACTGGAAGATCATCTCCCTCCCGCCACCAAGTTCCCGAGCACTGCGCTGCCGCTACGATATTCCCCATTTCGGCTTGCGGCATGCACCGCAGGTCGGGACAGTAGGCCTCCAAAACCGCACCTCTTTGAGTCCTGTACGGTAGAAGGGTGATAAGGTTTTTGGGGAGCGCTCCACGTAACTACTGATTTCTTCATCCCGGACGTCCCGGAATCCGACGACTACTTCCCCGACGTCGACAACCTCCTCAATGACATGGCTGGCAAGGACACCGACCCCAAGTCCAGTGCTTCTGCTACTGCTATCCCGTATGTGTACTTCTTTTTGTTAGATGTCCTGCCACAGTTTCTTGTACTAGTACTTGCCCTACATATGTTTGGTTGTACTTCATATATGCAACTTGCTCTACTGTCTGGTCTAGATATATTAGGCTACAGTTCATATATGCAGATGCTATTTACCTTCTCTATGTCAGAACGCATGACTTGTTTTATCTCTACTATATTAGTCATGCTTTATCTAGTATTTATGTTAATAAAATCATTTGGTAAATTCCTCATTTTTTCAACAATCCAAAAACCTTATCATAGGCAATTTACACCAAGTGGTTTTGCTGCTTTTGAGGGAGTCCTGGATTAGGGGGTCCTCGGACAGCCGGACTATATACTTGTCCTGGACTGTTGGACTATGAAGATACAAGATTGAAGACTTCGTCCCGTGTTCGGGTGGGACTCTCTTTTACGTGGAAGGCAAGCTTGGCAATTCGGATATGTAGATTTCCTTCTCTGTAACCGACTCTGTGTAACCCTAGCCCCCTCCGGTGTCTATATAAACTGGAGGGTTTAGTCCATAGGAGGCGAACAACAATCATAATCATAGGCTAGCTTTTAGGGTTTAACCTCTACGATCTCGTGGTGGATCAACTCTTGTAATACTCATACCATCAAGATCAATCAAGCAGGAAGTAGGGTATTACCTCCATAGAGAGGGCCTGAACCTGGGTAAACATTGTGTCCCCCGACTCCTGTTACCATTAGCCTTAGGCGCATAGTTCGGGATCCCCTACCCGAGATCCGCTAGTTTTGACACCGACATTGGTGCTTTCATTGAGAGTTCCACTGTGTCATCATGATAAGGCTTGATGGCCCCTTCGATCATCTACAATGATGCGATCCAGGGTCAAGTTTTCCTCCCCAGACAGATCTTCGTATTCGGTGGCTTCGCACTGCGGGCCAACTCGCTTGGCCATCTGGAGCAGATCGATAGCTACGCCCCTGGCCATCAGGTCAGGTTTGGAAGCCTGAACTACACTGCTGACATCCGCGGAGACTTGATCTTCGACGGATTCGAGCCCATGACAGGAGTGTCGTACAGTCACGAAGAGCATGACTTAGATCTGCCATCGGACGGTGTTCAGAAGAACGCACCTGCAGCTGCCCTAGCCTTAGATCCGGAGCAGATCGTGCCATCCGAGGATAGGTGGATAGACCCTGCCACGGAAGCCGCACACCCACCAGCGATAGAGCCGAACACAGACTTCGCCCCCAATGAGGTCTGTGTCACCGGACCCTCAGACTCGTCTCCGACTATAGGCTCCGAACCGAGTGCATCCATGCCCATCGAACCTAATTGGGCACCAATCACGGAGTTTACCTCTGCGGATATCTTTCAGCACTCGCCCTTGGGAGATGTGCTAAACTCATTAAAATCTCTCTCCCTGTCAGGAGGCTCTTGGCCGAACTATGTCCGGCTTGAGTGGGAAGCGGAAGATGAAGAAATTTGTTACCCGCCCACCACCCACTTGATAGCCACTGTCGACGACTCAACCGACATGCTTGATTTCGACTCCGAAGACATCGACTGTATGAATGACGATGCCGGAGAAGAATAGGAACCACCGCCCACAGGGCGCTGGACAGCCACCTCATCATATGATATATACATGGTGGACACACCCAAAGAAAACAATGGCGAGGAACGGAAGGATGAAACGGAGGATAATCCTCTAGTGAAGCAACCAAAGCGCCGATCTCGGCGGCGCCGCTCTAAATCCTGCCACAGCAAAAACAACGACAACTGCAAAAGATAGAATAACACCCCAGACAACTCCAAAAGTAACGATGACCCCATGGACCCAGCGATGGAGCAGGATGAGCCAGGGGATAGCGAACATAGTCTGGGGCCGTTGTCTGATCATAGCTATGCCGACTATAAAACTAATAAACCTATCCCCGGAGAGGAGAAGAGTCCGGACGACGATGCATTCATCATCTCGGATAACCACTTGGAACAAGAGAACCTACACAAAAGGCTTATCGCCACCTCAAGGAGCTTGAAGAAGCAGAAGCAAAGGCTTAAGGCCGCGCAGGATATGCTCAACCATGTTCCGCAACAAAGTGCTCGACACTGATGAAAAATAAGGTGGCGATCGCCGCACCAAGAGCTACCCAAAGCGCAAGCTGCTGCCTGAATTTGACGACGAGGCTATAGAGCCCATCCTGCCGAAAAATAGTACGGACGATCTGCCGGACCGACCACCCTGTGGCCGAGACAGAACGGCTAATGACGTCGCACACAAGTTAGCACACAATCTACGCGAGCACCTGGGCAAAAGAGCCGGTATGGCCAGGTCCATCTATGGATCTAGGAAGCGTGCCCCCGCGCAGGATCGCGGCCACAAAAACGACTGTACTGGTCGAATACCAGCTCGGAATCAACACCGAACACTACATCCGTCGAAAGCATGCCACGACACATCCAAATACAGAGGTGCCGCGCACCCCCTGTGCTTCACTGATGAGGTGTTGGATCATTAATTTCCAAAGGGATTTAAACCCGTAAACATAGAGGCATACGACGGAACGATAGACCCTGCAGTCTGGATTGAGGACTTTATTCTTCACATCCATATGGCTCGCGGAGATGATCTCCACGCCATCAAATACCTGCCCCCCAAGTGGAAAGGACCAGCTAGGCACTGGTTGAAAAGCCTCCCTGAAAACTCAATTGGAAGCTGGGAGGAACTTGAGGACGCTTTCAGGGCAAATTTTCAAGGGACATATGTCCGACCCCCGGATGCAGATGATTTAAGTCATATAATCCAACAACCCAGAGAGTCAGCTCGTAAGCTTTGGAATAGATTTCTCACAAAGAAGAACCAAATCGTCGACTGCCCAGACGCTGAAGCCTTAGCGGCTTTCAAACACAGTGTCCGGGATGAATGGCTCGCCAAACACCTCGGCCAGGAAAAGCCGAGGACAATGGCAGCCCTAACAAGCCTTATGACCCGCTTTTGCGCGGGCGAAGACAGTTGGTTCACCCTCAGCGGCACCAGTGACCCAGGCACATCCAAAATCAGGGACGGCAATGGGAAGTCGCGACGTAATAAAAACAAGCGTCGAAATAATGAAGACAGCCCAGATAACACGGCGGTAAACGCCGGATTCAGGGTCTCTCAACCCGGTCAACAGAAAAAGCCATTTAAAGGCAGCAGAGATGGACCGTCCAGCCTAAACAAAATTCTAGACAGATCATGTTAGATTCATGGCACGCCCGAGAAACCTGCGAATCACACCAACAAAGAATGCTGGGTCTTCAAGCAGGCCGGCAAGCTAAACGCCGAACACAAGGGGAAGGGGCCGCCAACACTACTAGGGAAAACCTTATACGCATAACTTTAGCAGTAGTGCTTGTTAAAAAAGCTCGCTGCTGCTAGACAGTAGTAGCGCGTGCCAAATAAGCGCGCTGCAGATGCATATATAGCAGTAGCGCGTCTCGCTGAAAACTCGCTACTACTAAAATTTCGACCACTAAGCCCATGGGCTACACATAGTAGTAGCGATCGTTCAGAAACCGCGATGCTGCTAATATTCTTATAGAAGCACGTTTACCTGTAAAGCGCTACTGCTAACGAAAATAAAATAAAATGAATAACAGATAGAAAAGTAAATGAAAATGAAAGAAATAGAAAAAGGAGCAAGGAAAAATATGAAATGTAAAGAAAAATAAATGAAAAAGGGAAAAGGATGAAGGAGTAGCAGTAGCGCATTTGCAGAAACGCGCTATAGCTAACTTAGCTATAGCGCGTTTTCCCTAACGCGCTACCGTTACTTTTGACTTAACCCAAAAACGGTTTCCCCCCGGCCCGGCCACCACTTCTCCCCCAAATACCAAGCCCCACTCTTCGCCGCCGTCTCCCTCACTTCGTCGTCGCCCCCACTTCGCCGCCATCTCCTGCTGGCGTCGACGCCGTGCTCATCCTTACCGCCTCCCAGCCTCACCGCCGCCGCCTCTCGGGCCACCCTCGACCTCACTGTCACCGCCCTCAACCTCTCCGCCGCCGCACTCGACCTCACCGCCCCCGAGCCCGCCTAGGAGCGCCGCCTCTCGATCCTGAGCCCGCCCTCGCCGCCCCTACCTCCGTTGCCGAGCACCTCCCCGCCACCGTCTCCCCTCTCTGTAAGCCCCCCCCCCCACCCCTCCCCCACCCCCTCTCTCTCAGCTTTTTCTTCCTCTGCCATGTTAATTAGCGTTAGTAGTAGATGTTAATTAGTACTAGGGTTCATACATAATGATTTTTAGTAGTAGTAGTAGTAGATGTTAATTAGTAGTAGTGATGGTACTAGTTAACTAGGGTAGTATGGTTAATAGTAGATGTTTTTTAGTTAGGGTAATAATAGATGTTAAGTAGTAGATAATGTTGATGTTAATTAGTTCAGTAGGGTTTAGTTTTTGAATTGAGTTTGTTTAACTAGATGTTAATTAGGGCAGTAGGGTTTAGTTTAGAGTAAAGTAATTTAGTTCAGTAGTTAACTAAATATAATCTATATTTGGTTTTTGAATTGAGTTTGAGAGAGCATGAGATTTGTGTAGATTTTCTTGTAGTGTCAAACACTAGGACATGCAAATTTTAAGTGGTCAGGATATATGCAAATTCCTCAACTGTGTTTGCACATGCATGTTTCGATTGTGCCCAAGTGGCCTTTTGTTGTTTCCACAGAATGAAGCCGAGTGGCCTATGTTTTGCCGGAATGTTGATTCATTTCCGTTCCGGCAAATTTCAGGTTCTCGATTTGTCCACTTTTTAGCAAAGGTCATGCTGAAATTTTCCATGAATTTCGGCATGACTTGTGCTACAAACTAGGACATATCGAGTGCCCGGGATTTGCCGCACCGGGAAGGAGTCAACATTCCTGCAAAACAATAGGCCTTTTTATGTCATTATTCATTTTATTAGGTCTAGAATTAATTGACTAGACTTAATCATAGGAAACATGGCTAGCAACGATGAAGGACAGGGTTCTGGTGATTGCGACGACGTCTACCGGGCGGCAGACAAATTTTTGAGCCTTGCCGACGATCAACCGATGTTGTTTCTAAGTCCACCGGTGGCATCGGGGACTGAGACTGACATGCAGACCGGTGCTGAGACTGAGACCGGCGCTGAGACTGAGACCGGTACTACCTCGGGGAGCGGAGCCGGTGTAGAACTAAAAGCAAAGAGGCAACAACTTCTTAACAAACTCAGGACTACTAGACTGGTGGTCACGGAGGTGGACAATGGCAATTTTGAGCCAAACACGCCCGAGGAAGCGCGCGCGTGCTACTGCAATCAAATAGGCTGCATCGTACGGATAACCGCCACCATCAACGATGAGAAACTACAGAAGACAGATAATATGAGGCCCTCCCTCCTAAAGAAGTTTCACCAGATATTCTTGTTCCCGGGCCGGAATGAAAAGGATTATGAAGATCCAGATAAGGACCCGGCAATGAAGAAGATAAACAAACACGCCATGACCAAGTTTAGCGACACGTTGGCCGCCTGGAAAACAAGGGTGAAAGCAAGGATCATTGACAAGAAGGAACCCTACTCCGAGATTGTAAAGGATAATCCGACAATCACGGAAGAGCAGTTTCAAATATTCAAGGATGCTTGCAAGGCCGAAGCTGCCAAAAAAGTCTAAGTACATGAAGGGGCTTCAAGAGAGGAACATTGGGAGCCACCACCTCGGAAGTCGTGGTTACGACGGGAAGAGGTCCAAATGGGCCAAGGAGGACACGGAAGCCGCGAGTCTGGGCATCCCAGACCCCTTGGCGGAGTTCACCGTCCCATAGCAGCGTAACGTCCTCAGGGCCCGGCACCGTTGGGACCCAGTGAAGAAGGTTTATGAGACAAAACCGGTCACGACGGAGTTCATTAGACTGCTGGTAATTTTAGTTTCTGATCAATTCGACTGCACACGTTAGTCATATTTGTAAACGACCCTTGTGCCTTTTGCAGAGATAGTAGCACAGGATTGCGGCCGGAATCGACTCGCTGTCTGAGGCATTGGCGAGGCCCAAGTGGGACACTCCATTCAACCAGGCGTTGAACATATTGAAACGGCTCTGGGTGGAGACTCGATCGTCGTATGGACACGTGCACGGTGTCGGAGATGGCACCACGTGGAAGAAGTACTACCGTGAGACCATGGAGGAGAGAAAGGAAAGACGGAGGTTAACTGAAGAAAACATCGACAAGAAGGTTCAGATTGCGGTTGAGAAGAAATCATCTCAGATAGTCGCAACAGCGGTAGCTGCCGCAAAACAGGTGGTTGCAGATATGTCTACTTCCTTGGTTCCGGCCGTTTTCAATTGGACCAGTCAAAATCCAGAAAAAAAATGCAGCGGACTTTCCCCTTGCAGGCTTCTTGGGGAGCATCTCGACTAGCGTTGCACTAGCACCTGCTCCCGCACCGGCTCCCGCACCTGCTCCGGCACCGGTTCCGGCACCGGACATGCTCGGCGGTGCTTCGTCTTTAGCTGAGCTCGACACCCTCACGGTATCTGTCACATCGGCCCCCTTCAATAAATGTATAATCTCCCGTTTTCGTTGCCTTTCTGATGTCTCACCTCGCAGACTTTTCTTTGCAGGCCGACGAAACCCCGTGCACCATATTGTACACCATCGGTGACCAGAAGGTGGACGTGGGGAAGGTGACAATAATGGAGCCGAAGGAACCATTGTTCCACAGTCGGCCGATCCCCCCGAGCGTCTTCAAGGTTTCCGTGGCCAGTGTCAAACCGGGCCACGAGAATTTGCCTCCTCTGATACTAGTGGGGGATGACGACAAGACCCCGCGGCAGCTTGGTGATTGTTGCAATGGGTGGGTCCTGTTGTGGCCAAAGAGTCTGCTTCGTTTGGAGGCGGCCGGGAGCACACCCATGAGCACGCAGCCTCAGCAAGGTACGAACATCAACACCCCACCTACCCAATTAGCGTTGGCTGTCGGGTTTGGGAGATAGCGGATGGGGTAAGGAAGAGGCTCCATTAGTCACTGATGACGTCGCCATGGATGAGGATGAGGATGACGATGGCACTCAACAGTATGTCTATACTGGCGCCTACTTAGGGTTTGAGCATCATGAGTTGGTGCCTGAATTGCCGTCTCCGGAGGCTGAACGTATTATGGACGACCTTCCGGTAGTAAAGAAGTCTAGGAAGAGAGCAAGGAAAGGCAAAAATTTGATTCTATGATCCAGCCGCCTCAGCAGCCTCAGCTTCAGGACCATATAGATATCTCCGATGCGGATAAATGGCATATCCGCGGTCAAACAATCCTACCTGCAAGAGCGCTAGGGGACAGATTCGGCAATCTAAGGAGACTTCATGACAATGTGCTACAGATAGAGAAAGGCCTCATCGCCTCGAAAGATCCAGGATACCCACTCTACGTGGTTAATGTTCCGCGGCAAATGTCGTACGTCGACAGCTTCCCCGCGGATAAGTTCTTCCTTTGATTTGATTACATATTCGACATGTTTCACGTGAAGAAGCTGGATTTTACGTTTGTCCACCTTTATGCCTTGCACATGAACTACATCATCAGGGTTGAGCAGATACCTGATATCCGTGTCACTGACCCGTACTACATGCACGAGGGCTTCTTGGGAGTCTGCGCAAAGCACTGTGAATACGCGAGGGAATACATCATCAGTTTCATGCTCGCCAATAAGGACAAGGAGGCGATTCTCGTGCCTTATCATCCCGTGTAAGTCATCCGCGCGGATATCCTTCCTTCGATTTCAATCATTCATTTGCACGGTGGAGGCTAATTAATTTGAGGTGTAATTATTTTGCGCAGCAGCGGGCGTGTCGTCCTCATCATCCTCTACCCCCAATACTCCCACGCTCTTTACTTGGACTCGTCGAAGAACATCCACAAAAAGGATTACACCCACATCAAGGATGTTCTCAATAGTGCTATGTTTTACTACCAAGCGCGGGGTGGAGAGGTCAAGGACAAGAAGAGAAGGGGCGGCAGGCTTGCCTTCGGCTGTAAGACCGACTTCTACTGCGTCCAGCAACCAAGCGATTCTCTTAATGATGGATTATATGGCCTACACCACATGATGGGGTACAGACGGGATCACCAGAACCTTCGCATGTCACCTAGATTCAGCGATGCCCATATTCTGCAATGGGCAAAGGACATAGGAGATATCGAGGATCATCGACTTCGAGATGAGTTCTATAACATCCAGCGCAAACTTGCCCAAATCATCATGAAGGAGGTCATCGGAAAAATAGGGATGTTCTACGAAGAAGGACAAATGTCGCGGGAAGACGTCTGAACATGGGTAGCCTCTCAGCATCTCGACATGAAGCCTTTCACTAAGCTCGGGGACTATCTCCCTGACATGGATGAATGGCACGACATGTTGGAGTGATTGTTGATATATGACAATGTGTACGTTTAGTCCATACTTTCTGTATGACAAAACTTTGAGTTATGCACAGCGAAACTTTATTTGTGATGTAATTAAACCGTCCTCGTCTTCGACTAGCGAAGATCACTCTAGTTAGGGCATTTTGGGTACGATGAACTTTGTTATTTATGCTTATGATATGTTGTTTCTATTTTTGCCAAGTATGTCTCTTTTTGTTGCTCAACTATATATGTTGCATATCATTGACTCATGTGACGATGCAGGTGCATAGATCATCGATGGTGAAGAAGTGCTACGCCAGGAGTATATATACGACGAGTGGCTGGAGTGTCAGGCCTAGGTGTACCAGTTTCCGGTTTCCGAGTGACAGGTAGTAGTTAGTTTAGGTTCATGCTAATGCGAGAGAGGGATGCGAACTCATGTACTACATAGTTCCGCTCTCACTCAAAGTGATAGCTCTTCTCGCGTATATCATTGTTTAGATGGATGACGATGTATTTTCAAGTAATCGAGACTTGTATCGCTATTTTCGAGATGATGACATGGACCACTTTGTGTTGGATGATGATTATGATGATGACATGATTTGATGAGACTAGTTGTATGTATATGCTATGATTACATTTGTATGTGTATCATATGCTAAAGATTATTGTATAAAGCCTATTCAAATACAAAACAAATATGCAGAAAAAAACTAATAAAACTAGTAGTAGCGAGGGGAAAAAAGTTAGCAGTAGCGCCGCCTTACCAGTAGCGCTTCCTTGTAAAAAGCGCTGCAGATAATATCAGCAGCGCTCTTCACCGAAGCACGCTACAGCTATCCATGTATAGCAGTAGCGTGGGACGACAGGCGCTACTACTACACGTTAGTTGTAGCGCCTAATCAGTAGCGCATCGTCCCGTGCTACTGATAGGCCTAAAACCCGCGCTGTTGCTAGGCCTTTCCCTAGTAGTGCAAGTGAAGACGAGGACAAACCTCGCCAGCCGGACACTGGGGGACAGAAAAATTTTCCACCAGAGGTCAAAATGGTGCACCTGATTTACGCAACTCACATACCAAAGAGGAAGCGCAAACGCGCACTCTGAGACGTATATGTTGTAGAACCAGTTGCCCCCAAATTTAACCTATGGTCGACCTGCTCGATCACCTTCAATCGCAGGGATCATCCGACTAGTATCCAGCATGGAAGTTCGGCTGCCCTGGTGCTCGACCCAGTAATTGAAGGATACCATCTCACCCGAGTCCTCATGGATGGCGGCAACAGTCTTAATCTGATATATCAGGACACTTTCTGCAAAATGGGGATAGACCCATCAAGAATTATCCAAAGCACTACTACCTTTAAAGGAGTAATACCAAGCGTAGAGGCCCGCTGTACGGGCTCTCTAACATTAGAGGTTGTATTCAGTTCTCCCGATAACTTTCGAAGCGAGGAGCTAATATTCGACATTGCTCCATTCCGAAGTAGCTATCACGCACTACTCGGTAGAACGGCATTCGCTCGTTTCAATGCAGTGCTGCATTATGCTTATCTCAAACTTAAGATGCCCGGTCCACGTGGCGTCATCATAATCGGCAGAAATACAGAGCGTTCCTTGCGTGCGGAAGAGTATGTGGTGGCTCTAGCAGCCGAACCACCAAACGGCCTCTCCAACCCAAATAAATGATCGGTCGTCGAGACCACGGACACGGCTAGATGTGTCTGGCGCACCACTAGTTGTAGCAGCCCAGATAAACCTGAGCTTGGTCGACGGATATGCCCCCATATGTGGTGCTAGGGGCTGCCCGCATGTAAAAGGGTCCATAGTTCGGCTCGACCCTATTAATACAAAATAAATTGAATTCTCATGGTTCACTAAGAATAACCAACTTTTCGCATGATCACACCAGATTCTTTCACCTGGGGTTTTCTTTTTTTTTACAGATGATCATTGTGCTACACACTTCCAGGATACGGCACTATGGAGACAAAGGCGCAGACATGCAGAAGGGCCCCGTTCAATGGTTTCTTTTTAGATTAGGACCCTATGTAAACCTTTTTTATTGTCTCTTGTTGCCTCACACCCTCCAGACACTTAAAGCAACCGAGAGGGATACTGGCGTTATTGGCAAGCTCTTTCATCACGCCAGATTAATGCACGTACCTGGAAATTCAGGGCTCATTATCGAGGGCGGTACTCTGCCCAGTATATGTTGAAAAGTCCAAATACCTTCACGAGTGTTCGGCATCGCGAGTTTGGCCTTATATGCATCGGCTCCAAATCATGTCTTTGGTCAATAGTTGGGTTTGCCCGGCTCCCGTGTTTTGCTACCTTACGTTCCGCTCTATCGTCTAAGGTGGCACCGGGAGAACTACTGGGATTGTGCCCTGGTTCATCTGGATGAGCACCTCAGTAGAGAAAGCCAAAAACTGACTGTCATGATAAAGCGAGAGATTGGTCATCCACTCGACAACTCAGCAGAATCTTCACGATTCCTCCGCATTAACGAAGGACCAGTTTCCCAGCCATGTATGTACGCGTACCGTATTCAGATGAACGCGGATGTACCAGGGGCTATACAGTAGCCCCACCATCAAACTCCTATGGCTAAGTGAAAGTATTAAAGCTTTATAGTCCGATTGCCTTGTTCGCCGCGCTATCACCTCCTTAACGGACCAAGACGTTGGATCAAGTGTGAGTACGCGCTTTACCGAACACCCCCGCATTATATGCGTGGGGGCTGAAGCCGATGACTGCAAACTTTCAGGTTATATACATACATACATAAACGACCGCATAGGAGGCACTACAATACTTTACAAGCAAAAGTATAAATATAGCCTTTATAATCAAAATAGCATTGTTTTTACAATCAAGGCACATGTCATTGGAACATGGTATTCTTGGAGCACTGAACCTCTATTGAACGGGCACCTTCTAGGACTTCTTCAAAATAGTGCTCGGGCGAGTACTGACCCCCAGGCGGACCCCTGGTTGCAATTTCAGTGGCCCCCATATTCGCCCAATATGCCTTGACACGGGCAACGGCCATCTGCGCACCCTCTATGCACGCCGACCTCTTGACAGCATCGATATGCGGCACAACACGAAGAAATCATTGTACCACACCAAAATAACTACCTGGGCTCGGTTCCTTCGGCCACAGATGATCCACGACAGCCTTCATGGCAAGTCCGGACAACCTATGGAGCTCGGCCCACTCGGTCATTTGCTCATTCAACAGCAGCGGATGCTTTGGAGCACTGAACTACGACCAGAACAATCTTTCCACCTCATGATCTTTCCGATCCTTGAAATACTCCGTCGCATCAGCAGCACTCTTTGCTAAATCCAAGTATGCATTCGCAGAACTCCACAATTGATCAAGAGGGGCATATTTCGGATCGCCGGACTTTGTTCGCAATAAAAAGGGCTTCCCAGTCGCGATATCACCAGCTTGTCGAAGCTCCTCCCATGCCGCTCTGATTTCAGAGCGAGTTTCCTTTGCTGCTTGCAAGTCCTTCTCCAGGTCAGCCGTTTTCGCTTGGTTTTCCCTCTCGAGAAGCTCATATCAGCTGGCGGCATTTTTTAGCTCAATAGCCATGCTGACTATTTTATCCTCACATTGGCGATGCGCAGCCTGTTCGTCTTTTAATTCTTCGGCTGCCTTCAGGGCGGCCACATCACTTCTCCTGGCTTGCTCCTTGGCTTGGGCAAGTTCTGCCCGAAGGGTCTCTACGGCGGCTGATACGTCTCCAACGTATCTATAATGTTTTATTGTTCCATGCTATTATATTACCCCTTTTGGATGTTTATGGGCTTTATGTTACACGTTTATATCATTTTTGGGACTAACCTACTAATCGGAGGCCCAGCCCGTATTGCTGTTATTTTTGCCTATTTCAGTATTCTGAAGAAAAGGAATATCAAATGGAGTCCAAACGGAATGAAACCTTCGGGAGCGTGATTTTTGGAACGAACGTGATCCGAAGGACTTGGAGTGCAAGCCAAGAAGCAGCTGAGGCGGCCACTAGATAGGAGGGCGCCCCCCTGTAGGGCGCGCCCCCTGTCTCGTGGGCCCCTCGGGCGGCCACCGACGTACTCCTTCCTCCTATATACACCTATGTACCCCGAAAACATCCAGGAGCACCACGAAACACAATGTCCACTGCCATAATCTTCTGTATCCGCAAGATCCCATCTTGGAGCCTTCACCTGCACTCTGCCGGAGGGGGAATCGACCACAGAGGGCCTCTACATTAACATCCTTGCCCCTCCGATGAGTTGTGAGTAGTTTACCACAGACCTACGGGTCCATACTTGTTATCTAGATGGGTTCTTCTCTCTTTTTGGATATCAATACAAGGTTCTCCCCGTCTCTTGTGGAGATCTATTTGATGTAATCTCTATTTGTGGTGTGTTTGTCGAGATCCGATGAATTGTAGGTTTATGATCAAGTTTATCTATGAACAATATTTGAATCTTCTCTGAATTCTTTTGTGTATGATTGAGTTATCTTTGCAAGTCTCTTCGAATTATCGGTTTGGTTTGGCCTACTAGATTGATCTTTCTTGCCATGGGAGAAGTGCTTAGCTTTGGATTCAATCTTGCGGTGTTCTTACCCAGTGACAGAAAGGGTTACAAGACACGTATTGTATTGTTGCCATCAAGGATAACAAGATGGGGTTTATATCATATTGCATGAGTTTATCCCTCTACATCATGTCATCTTGCTTAATGCGTTACTCTGTTCTTTGTGAACTTAATACTCTAGATGCAGGCAGGAGTCGGTCGATGTGTGGAGTAATAGTAGTAGATGCAGGCAGGAGTCGGTCTACTTGTTATGGGTGTGATGCCTATATACATGATCATGCCTAGATAATCTCATAATTATTCGCTTTTCTATCAATTGCTCGACAATAATTTGTTCACCCACCGTAATACTTATGCTATCTCGAGAGAAGCCTCTAGTGAAACCTATGGCCCCCGGGTCTATCTCTTATCATATTTGCTTCCAATCTACTTTTATTTGCATCTTTACTTTTTGCATCTGTATTATAAAATACGAAAAATATTTATCTTATCATACTATCTCTATCAGATCTCACTTTCGCAAGTGGCCGTGAAGGGATTGACAACCCCTTTATTGCGTTGGTTGCGAGTTCTCAGTTTGTTTGTGTAGGTGCGTGGGACTTTTGAGGAGCCTCCTACTGGATTGATACCTTGGTTCTCAAAAACTAAGGGAAATACTTACGCTACACTTGCTGCATCACCCTCTCCTCTTCGGGGAAAACCAAAGCAAGCTCAAGACGTAGCAAGAAGGATTTCTGGCGCCGTTGCCAGGGAGGTCTTCGCTCAAGTCAAGACATACCAAGTACCCATCACAAACCCATCTCCCTCGCATTTACATTATTTGCCATTTGCCTCACGTTTTCCTCTCCCCCACTTCACCTTTGTCGTTTTATTTGCCCTCTTTTTCCCAATTTCCTCCTCTATTTTTCACTTGCCTTTTTCCGTTGCCCGTGTGTTTGCTCATTTGCCTCGTCGTTATGGCTAGTTCCTTATCCGCTCCTATGTCTCCCGAGTTTGAAGTTCTTCACTTCAAGCAAAGGCAAGGAGAAAACTTAAAAGATGCTTGGTATAGGATGATGGAATCTTATCACAAGTGCACCCTAGAGGTGAACTTTAGAATTCTTCTTTGCAATTTTTATGTTGGGTTAAATATGACGCATAGACAACTCTTGGATTGCATTGCCAAGGGAAATTTTATTGAAATTGACTCTTGTATTGCTCATGAAATTATAGAGGGAATAGTGGGAACACTACCTCAAAAGGGAGGATCACATCCTACCCAAGAAGAAACACAAGTGTTTGGAAAGATTTGCGAAGTTACAATTTTTTTACAAAAGTCTCTTGAGCCCCTTAAATGTGTTAGCGGAAATCTTCATCGCATGAATATGTTGATTACTCTTTGTAATAAGCGGTTGGATTCTTTAGATCTAAAAATTTCCGAGTATGAAGGGAACGTAAAGAACCTCCCGGATTCGAGCATGACTCTGCTAAAAAACAGAAAATTAAAGATGGCACTACTTAGATCTATCTTCGCTTTTATGCCTAGCTAGGGGCGTTAAACGATAGCGCTAGTTGGGAGGCAACCCAATTTTTCTTTATGACTTTTGTTTTTTCTCCTGTTTAGTAATAAATCTTGCATCTAATCTCTGCTTGGATGTGTCTTTATCTTTTAATTAGTGTTTGTGCCAAGTAGAACCTATAGGATAAACTATGATGATAGTTGATTTGATTCTGCTGAAAAACAGAAACTTTGAGATCACGAGAAAAAATTCAATAAATCACATAAACGTGATTCTGCATTGATTATTTGTGCTGATGATTAATAAACAAATTTTCCAGTACTTCCTATTTTGGTAAGATTTTTAGAGTTCCAGAAGTTATTGTTAGTTACAGATTGCTACAGACTGTTCTTATTTTGACAGATTCTGTTTTTCGTGTGTTGTTTGCTTATTTTGATGCATCTATGGCTAGTAAAATAGTTTATGAACCTTAGAGAAGTTGGAATACAGTAGGTTTAACACCAAAATAAATAAAGAATGAGTTCATTGCAGTACCTTATGTGGTGGTTTTGTTTTCTTTCACTAACGGAGCTTATAAGATTTCCTGTTGAGTTTTGTGTTGTGAAGTTTTCAAGTTTTGGGTAAAGCTTTCATGGACAATGGAATAAAGGGTGGCCAGAGCCTAAGCTTGGGGATGACCATGGCACACCAAGATATTCAAGGATATCCAAAAGCTTAAGTTTGGGGATGCCCCGGGAAGGCATCCCCTCTTTCGTCTCCGTTCATTGGTAACTTTACTTGGAGCTATATTTTTATTCGCTACATGATATGTGTTTTGCTTGGAGCGTCGTGTATTATATTAGTGTTTGATTTTTAGTTTACCACAATCATCCTTGCTGTACACACCTTTTGGTAGAAGCCTATTTGATTAGAATTTTGCTAGAATACTCTATGTGCTTCACTTATATCTTTTGAGCTTGATAGTTTTTGCTCTAGTGCTTCACTTATATCTTTTAGAGCACGGTGGTGTCTTAATTTTGAAGAAATTGCTAGTCTCTCATGCTTCACTTATATTATTTTGGGAGTCTTTTAGAACATCATGGTATTTGCTATGGTTACAAAATTGGTCCTAGAGTGATGAGCATCCAAGTTGGGTATAATAAAAACTAACATAGGAAGTGAATTGGATGCTATGATCAATTTGATACTTGATAATTGTTTTGAGATAAGGAGGTAGTGATACAAAAGTCATGCTAGTTGGGTGATTATGAATTTAAATAATGCTTGTGTTGAAGTTACCAAGTCCCGTAGCATGCACGTATGGTTAAAGTTGTGTAACAAATTTGAAACATGAAGTGTACCTGGCTTGTGCATCCTTATGAATGGCGGTTGGGGACAAGCGATGGTATTTTCCTACCAATCTATCCCCCTAGGAGCATGCGCATAGTACTTGATTTTTGATGACTTCTAAATTTTTGCAATGAGTATATGAGTTCTTTTGACTAATGTTGAGTCCATGGATTATACGCACTTTTACCTTTCTGCCATTGCTAGCCTCTTCGGTATCGTGCATTGCCCTTTCTCACCTTAAGAGTTGGTGCAAACTTTCCTGGTGCATCCAAAACCCGTGATATGATATGCTCTATCACACATAAACCTCCTTATATCTTCCTCAAAACAGCCACCATACCTACCTATTATGGCATTTCCATAGCCATTCTAAGATATATTGTCATGCAACTTTCCACCGTTTTGTTTATCATCATCATGACATACGTTACTTTTGTCATATTACCATTGCATGATCATGTAGTTGACATCGTATTTGTGGCAAAGCCACCATGCATTATTTTTCATACATGCCACTCTTGATTCATTGCACCATCCCGGTACACCGTCGGAGGCATTCATATAGAGTCATATCTTGTTCTAGTTTCGAGTTGTAATTCATATGTTGTAATCAATAGAAGTGTGATGATCATCATTATTAGAGCATTGCCCAAAGAAAAAAAAATAAAGAAAAGAAAAAAGGCCAAAAGAAAAAAAGGCCCAAAAAAGGAAAAAGAAAAAGAAAAAAATAGAAAAAATAAAAAAAAATAAAAAAATAAATAAAAAGGGCAATGTTACTATCTCTTTTTTCCACACTTGTGCTTCAAAGTAGCACCTTGTTCTTCATGTAGTGAGTCATATTTTGTGCTTGAAAGTAGCACCATGTTTTTCATATAGTGAGTTTCATAAGTTGTGTTTTTCATACTAGTGGGAATTTTCATTATAGAACTTGGCTTGTATATTCCTACGATGGGCTTCCTCAAATGCCCTAGGTCTTCGTGAGCAAGCAAGTTGGATGCACACCCACTAGTTTTCTTTTCTTGAGCATTCATTTATATCTCTAGTGCATCTGTTGCATGTCAATCCCTACTCCTCATGTAGACATCAATTTATGGGCATCTCCATAGCCCGATAATTATCCTCGTCAATGTGAGACTTTCTCCTTTTTGTCTTCTCCACACAATCCCCATCATCATATTCTATTCCACCCATAGTGCTATATCCATGGCTCACGCTCATGTATTGCGTGAAGGTTGAAAAAGTTTGAGATTATTTAAGTATGAAACAATTGCTTGGCTTGTCATCGGGGGTATAGAAATTGGGAACATCTTTGTGTGACGAAAATGAAGCATAGCCTAACTATATGATTTTGTAGGGATGAACTTTCTTTTGCCATGTTATTTTGAGAAGACATGATTACTTTGATTAGTATGCTTGAAGTGTTACTATTTCTTATGTCAATATGAACTTTTATGTTGAATCATTTGGATCTGAACATTCATGCCACAATAAAGAAAATTACATTATAAATTATGCTAGGTAGCATTCCACATAAAAAATTCTCTTTTTATCATTTACCTACTCGAGGACGAGCGGGAATTAAGCTTGGGGATGCTTGATACGTCTCCAACGTATCTATAATTTTTTATTGTTCCATGCTATTATATTACCCCTTTTGGATGTTTATGGGCTTTATGTTACACGTTTATATCATTTTTGGGACTAACCTACTAACCGGAGGCTCAACCGGTATTGCTGTTTTTTTGCCTATTTCAGTATTTCGAAGAAAAGGAATATCAAACGGATTCCAAACGGAATGGAACCTTCGGGAGCGTGATTTTTGGAACGAACGTGATCCGGAGGACTTGGAGTGCAAGCCAAGAAGCAGCCGAGGCGGCCACGAGATAGGAGGGCACCCCCCTGTAGGGCGTGCCCCCTGTCTCGTGGGCCCCTCGGGCAGCCACCGACGTACTCCTTCCTCCTATATATACCTACGTACCCCGAAAACATCCAGGAGCACCACGAAACACAATTTCCACCGCTGTAACCTTCTGTATCCGCGAGATCCCATCTTGGAGCCTTCGTCGGCACTCTGTCGGAGGGTGAATCGACCATGGAGGGCCTCTACATCAACATCCTTGCCCCTCCGATGAGTTGTGAGTAGTTTCCACAGACCTACGGGTCCATAGTTATTAGCTAGATGGCTTCTTTTCTCTTTTTGGATCTCAATACAATGTTCTCCCCTCTCTTTTGGAGATCTATTCGATGTAATCTCTTTTTGCGGTGTGTTTGTCGAGATCCGATGAATTGTGGGTTTATGATCAAGTTTATCTATGAATAATACTTGAATCTTCTCTGAATTCTTTTATGTATGATTGAGTTATCTTTGCAAGTCTCTTCGAATTATCGGTTTGGTTGGGCCTACTAGATTGATCTTTCTTGCCATGGGAGAAGCCTCTAGTGAAACCTATGGCCCCCGGGTCTATCTCTTATCATATTTGCTTCCAATCTACTTTTATTTGCATCTTTACTTTTTGCATCTATATTATAAAATACCAAAAATATTTATCTTATCATACTATCTCTATCAGATCTCACTTTCGCAAGTGGCCGTGAAGGGATTGACAGCCCCTTTATTGCATTGGTTGCGAGTTCTCAATTTGTTTGTGTAGGTGCATGGGACTTTTGAGGAGCCTCCTACTGGATTGATACCTTGGTTCTCAAAAACTGAGGGAAATACTTACGCTACACTTGCTGCATCACCCTCTCCTCTTCGGGGAAAACCAACGCAAGCTCAAGACGTAGCAGCGGCAGCTCCATCTGTAGTCAAAGCATACTATAAATACTAGCATCATGATCTTCTTAATATATACATACCCTGTGCCTCGAACAGCCGCTTGTTAACAAGCGTGATGTCCATATCCACCACGTCAAGTTGCCGCCTCAATTCGGCAAATTCAGCAGTTCGGTCAACCGCCGGATCCCGGGCTTATTCTGTTGGTCTCCTTAGGAGCCGAGTACTCCGGACTTCGGGCGGCCGAAGAGTTACCTTCTGGCCTTTGCAAATCAGGAGAAATCCTCCGCGACGACACCTCAGGGTCGTCCGCCTTATGAGGCGGGGAAGCAGGAGGAGGCGTTTCGCTCTCCATCATCTCCGGAAGAAGATCCCCTGAGGACGAACATTGTTGAGAAGGTCTATGAACCGGACTGCAAAACATATGTCTTGGTTGTTATTCTCAGGGAAAAAGCAGGACATATTTACTAAAGTGCCTTCGTTCACTTACGACTCGGTTGACGGCTGGCCCCCTTGTGGGCCTTATGCCGTACGGACGCACTCCGGGATTGGGCCCCCTAGTGAAGGTTTCTTCCCTCGTTTGGAAACCTCCGTTTCCAAGTCTTCAGAGGTGGTCCTTTTCTTCCCGTGGGGAGACAGGATTCTAGACTCGCCTCCCCGATCATCCCCCAACACGGAGGCACTAATTCCCCCGGTTAGGATGTGTAACGTATGAAGCCCGCTCTTGGCTTCTTTATTCCTCCCCTCGTCTTCTCCAAATGGCACTTGATAAGGTGCGCGAGCCAGCATCCTGGTTAGAACAGGATCCAGCGAGCCTTTGGGAAGAGTGGCCGAACAACTGATCCTCTCCTCCTTTCTTATATAGTCCTGGCCGAGGATAATTTTTCCGAATAATATTGTGACAAATATAACGACAGCATGATCGGTCGCGGAGTTACTTACTTGGGTATCTAGACGGTTGCAGTTGAGATCCGCATCCTCGGTGGTGTTCAGACACTTTATTCGTGATCCGAAGAATAATCGATACATCCCTTCGAGTGTCACGCCGAAGAAGTGTTGAATGGTTCGCGGTCCTTCCGGATTGAACTCCCACATACAGAGAGATCGATGTTGGCATGGAAGGACCCGATGAACTAACATTACTTGAATTACTTTGACGAGACTGATATCCCTCTTGAGGAGATCTCGGATGCGGCTTTGCAATGACAGCACGTCATTAACTGCCCCCCTGTCCAACCCTTTGTTGACCCATGATGCCAGTTGAGGCGAAGGGGCAGAGCGGAAGGCGGGGGCGGCTGCCCGCTTTGTACCTCGGGGTGCTGTGATATAAAACCACTCCCGTTGCCATAGGTCGGAAACCTCTGGGAAGGAACCCTTTGGCCATGGGGTGTCGGCACCTTTCCTTATTATAGCGCCTCTGCACTCCGTGTGTCGACCGTCGATCATCTTCAGCTTCACATTGAAGGTCTTGAGCCATAAGCCAAAGTGTGGGGTAATGCGGAGGAACGCCTCACACACGACGATAAACGACGAGATGTGAAGGAATGCATCTTGAGCTAGATCATGGAAATCTAGCCCGTAGTAGAACATGAGCCCTCTAACGAAGGGATCAAGACTAAAGCCTAGCCCTTGGAGGAAGTGGGAAACAAATACAGCACTCTCGTTGGGTTCGAGAGTGGCGATAACCTGCCCTTGAGCAGGTAGCCTGTGAGGGATTTCGGCAGTCAGATACCTAGCCTTCCTAAGCTTCTTGATGTCCTCCTCTGTGATGGAAGAGGCCATCCACCGGCCTTGAAGGTTGGATCCGGACATGGTTGAAGGTCCGGAGTGCTTAAACTAAACCTTGGGTGTTGGAACTCGAGGTAGGGAATGGAAGGATCGGGCGTGGAAAGAAAAGGACAGGTCTTAACCTCTTTATAAAGAGGGTGAATATCGAGCGTCCTCCGCGTGGCTGTTTGGAACTTGCCTTAACCGAGGAGTCATACTAACGGCACTGTTGGGTTACCCACGCCCTTATTGATGATAATCGTGTGATAAGGGGAACACGATCTCTGCTTCGACAAGACATGCCAATAAAACCGCCTCGCAAGACGTGCAGCAGTAGGTTGAGAAAAACGGTTCGTGTAATGACCGGGCCACGGCGTGATGTCACGCTATGAAAAGTTGTCAGTAGAATAGATTTGTGTAATATTGTGCTCTCTACGGTGGTATGTGGAATTTGTTTTGCAGAGCCGGGCATAGTTGATGTGTTCAAAATTTACTTTGAAGTATTCGGCGAAGGAACCCGCCTTGCAATGCCGAAGATAATCTGCGCGTTGGACTCATCGTCATTGAAGCCTGGTTCAGGGGCTACTGAGGGAGTCCTGGATTAGGGGGTCCTCGGACAGCCGGACTATGTACTTGTCCCATACTGTTGGACTATGAAGATACAAGATTCAAGACTTCGTCCCGTGTCCGGGTGGGACTCTCTTTTGCGTGGAAGGCAAGCTTGGCAATTCGGATATGTAGATTTCCTTCTCTGTAACTGATATGTCCAATTTGCATCATGCTTTTATATCAATATTTATTGCATTATGGCTTGTTATTACACATTATATCTCAATATTTATGGCTATTCTCTCTTATTTTACAAGGTTTACCATGAAGAGGGGGAATGCTGGCAGCTGGAATTCTGGCTCGAAAAGGAGCAAACATTGGAAACCTATTCTGCGCTGCTCCAAAAGTTCTGAAACTCCAAGAAACATATTTTTGGATTTATTAAGAATTATTGAGCGGCAGAAGTACACCAGGGGGCCCACACCCTATCCAAGAGGGTGGGGGCACGCCCCCCCTACTGGGCGCGCCCCTGTCTCCTGGGCCCCTTGGTGGCCCTCCGGTGTCCATCTTCTGCTATATGAGGGCTTTTACCCTGGAAAAAATCATGGGCAAGCTTACGGGACGAAACGCCGCCGCCACGAGGCAGAACCTTGGCAGAATCAATCTAGGGCTCTGGCGGAGCTGTTTTGCCGGGGACACTTCCCTCTGGGAGGGGGAAATCATCACCAACGTCATCACCAACGATCCTCTCATCGGGAGGGGGTCAATCTCCATCAACATCTTCACCAGCACCATCTCCTCTCAAAACCCTAGTTCATCTCTTGTATCCAATCTTGTATCAAAACTACAAATTGGTACCTGTGGGTTGCTAGTAGTGTTGATTACTCCTTGTAGTTGATGATAATTGGTTTACTTGGTGGAAGATCATATGTTCATATCCTTTATGCATATTATTACTCCTCTGATTATGAACATGGATATGCTTTGTGAGTAGTTACGTTTGTTCCTGAGGACATGGGTGAAGTCTCGCTATTAGTAGTCATGTGAATTTGGTATTCGTTCGATATTTTGATGAGATGTATGTTGTCTTTTCCTCTAGTAGTGTTATGTGAACGTCGACTACATGAGACTTCACCATTATTTGGGCCTAGAGGAAGGCATAGGGAAGTAATAAGTAGATGATGGGTTGCTAGAGTGACAGAAGCTTAAACCCTAGTTTATGCATTGCTTCGTTAGGGGCTGATTTGGATCCATATGTTTAATGTTGTGGTTAGGTTTACCTTAATACTTCTTTTGTAGTTGTGGACGCTTGCAATAGGGGTTAATCATAAGTGGGATGCTTGTCCAAGTAAGGGCAGTATCCAAGCACTGGTCCACCCACATATCAAAATATCAAAGTGCCGAACGTGAATCATATGAACGTGATGAAAACTAGCTTGACGATAATTCCCATGTGTCCTCGGGAGATCTTTTCTCATTATTAGAAATTGTCCAGGATTATCCTTTGCTACATAAAGGATTGGGCCACCTTGATGCACTTTATTTACTTTCATTGCTTGTTACTCGTTACTATTTATCTTATCACAAAACTATCTATCACCTACAATTTTAGTGCTTGCAGAGAAAACCTTACTGAAAACCGCTTATCATTTCCTTCTGGTACTCGTTGGGTTCGACATTCTTACTTATCGAAAGGACTACGATAGATCCCCTACACTTGTGGGTCATCAAGACTCTTTTCTGGCGCCGTTGCCAGGGAGTGTAGCGCTTTTGGTGAGTGGAACTTGGTAATGAAACATTTATATAGTGTGCTGAAATTTTTTGTTACTTGACATGGTATAGGCTATGTGATGATACGAGATCTTGGAATTATAAGCGAGCTGCTATTGCATACACTCTGGATGATCTTAAGGGCATTAGTCCCACGTTATGCCAACACAAAATTAAATTGGAGGACGATGCCAAACCAGTTAGAGATCCTCAACGACGACTAAATCCCAAGATGAAAGAAGTGGCAAGAAAGGAGATACTAAAGCTCCTTGTGGCAGGTATAATTTATCCCATTGCTGATAGTGAATGGGTAAGTCCTGTCCATTGTGTTCCTAAAAAGGGAGGTGTTACTGTCGTTCCTAATGATAAAGATGAATTGATCCCGCAAAGAAATTACAGGTTATAGGATGGTAATTGATTTCCGTAAATTAAATAAAGCTACTAAGAAAGATCATTACCCTTTACCTTTTATTGATCAAATGCTAGAAAGACTATCCAAACACACACATTTTTGCTTTCTAGATGGTTATTCTGGTTTCTCTCAAATACTTGTGTCAGTGGGAGATCAATCAAAAACTACTTTTACTTGCCCTTTTGGTACTTTTGCTTATAGACGTATGCCTTTTGGTTTATGCAATGCACATGCTACCTTTTAAAGATGCATGATGGCTATATTCTCTGATTTTTGTGAAAAGATTTGTGAGGTATTGAAAGTGCGTTATATCGACTAGAGGGGGGTGAATAGGCGATTTTTATGAATTCTTCACTGAGGAATTTGCTGGTTAGGAAATTCCTAAATGAAGAACTACTTGCAGCGGAATAAGTACTCAGAAGTAAACATAACAGAACACAAGCACAGTCATCATGATGAAATGAAGACAAGCACAGAGTACAGAAAGCGTAAACACAGAATAACACAAGAAGAAGACAGACAGACTGAAGAAATTGAACTGAGGAAATTGAGAAAGTCTTCAGTCAAAAGTATTCAAACAGATATGAACAGGCACATAACAACATACATGAGGAAATGAAAGAGTTGAGGAAATAGAACCAGGAAGCTCGGTGAAGACAATGATTTGGTAGACCAGTTCCAACTGTTGTCTCAGTTGTACATCTGGTTGGAGCGGCTGAGTATTTAAACTCGAGGACACCCAGTCCCGGACACACAGTCCTCACCGTATTCTCCTTGAGCTAAGGTCACACAGACCTCGCCCAATCACTCGTGGTAAGTCTTCAGGTGACTTCTGAACCTTCACAAACTCGGTCACTCGGCGATCCACAATTCCTCTTGGATGCTCTAGACCTTGACGCCTAACCGTCTGGAAGAAGCACAGTCTTCAAAGGAAACAAGCATCGGATCCACGCAGGATCAATCTCTTCAGTGATGCTCAATCACTTTGGGTTTGTAGGTGTTGGGTTTTGGGTTTTCCTCACTTGATGATTTTCGCTCAAAGTCCTCGGAGGATGGGATGCTCTCAAATGACAAGTGTCAGTTTCTCTCGGAGCAGCCAACCAGCTAGTGGTTGTAGGGGGCGGCTATTTATAGCCTAGGGAGCAGCCCGACATGATAAGACATAAATGCCCTTGTCTGATATGACCGTTAGGTGGGTAGATATTTTGGGACAGCTGGCGCGTAGCACAGCAACGGTCGGAATTTTGACTATCAAAATCCTCAGGGCCATCATGTTCCTCACTGTGTAGGCAATTCACACTGGTGAATTCCTAACTCCACAGTCAGAACAAATTCCTCAGAGACCAGAAGAACTTCGTCTCTGTCACTGAAGAATATGACTGAACTGTATGAGATTTCCAATGGCTTCACTCGAAGGGATTGGTAGGTGTAGGATTTTGAGTTGAGCATCACATGGAAATTTTTCCTTAGTATTTCCTCGACCCCCTTTAACAGTACGGTGTTTCCTATGACTCAAGAAAGAGAAAATGAAAATATAAAAACAAAAGTCTTCACGCTTCATGTTCCTCGAATGAATACCAAGTCTTCAAGGTCACACCAATTTCTACACTTTCAAAGTCTTCAGAAAGTCTTCATAAATCCAAAGTCCTCAGTCGAAGAACTTCATTTTTAGGGTTCGACTTTCTCTGTAAGTATAAAACTCCTCATAGACTTATATACTTGTGTATACTCACAAATGCATCAGTCCCTTAACCTATAAGTCTTTAGTACACCAAAATCACTAAGGGGCACTAGATGCACTTACAATCTCTCCCTTTTTGGTGATTGATGACAATATAGGTTAGTTTTCAACGGGGATAAATATATGAAGTGTAGATACTGATGTTGAGGAATTTGATTGCAAGATATTGAAGAGCTCCCCCTGAAGATGTGCATAGTGAGGAATTTTGCTTTTGAAGCAATGCACACTTGAAGAGTGTAATCATGGAGATCTCCCCCTATATCTTGTAATTCACACACGCATTTGATATATAATATGAAGAATTTGAAATGCATGATGAAATATGGTGACTGATGTAATTCAGCATGCGTGCATTAACATTAATGAGGAATAAGCATGCAGAAGAACACGACAAAAGTATCAGGTCACCATAGAGTTTAAGATTACAACTTGATCCAGCAAAGTCATCAGAAGAACGAGAGTTGTAACTTAGCAAAAAAACGCCCATATAAGATAGACCTGCTTGAAGACTAACTCAAATTTCTCCCCCTTTGTCATCGAATGACCAAAAGGGTTGAAACTGAGGACTAACGCCCCTGAAGAATATCATGTTGATGGAGGAGCGCCAGCGTTGTCAGGGTCTTGAGTCGTTGTAGGGCCTGCTGCAGTGTCATCCAAGTATTCATGCTCGTCCATGTCGTGTGATGAAGAATATGAGCTAGCCACCAAGGGAGGAACCTTGACCTTCTTGTATCTTTGCGGAGGAGGAGAAGACCAGTCAAAGTCTTCCTTGAAGCCCATTTGCTTCAGATCTTCTTCACCATATAGATGTGACAGAATAGCCCAGGTGCGATCAAACACTTCATGGAGGTAGTAGTGGTTTTTCTTCACTACATTATGTGTGGAAGTCATGTTGTGAAGAATAGAACCAAACTGACGCTTAACCCACTTGTGGTTTCGATCCACCTTCTGGTGAAGACTTATCAGTAGTTCACGATCAGTCAGCACACGAGGAGCAGTAGCTTGAGGACTTGTCTTGGTAGCATTGGCAGCAGAATCATGAGTGGCAGAGTCATCATTGGTGGAGTAAGATGCAGCTTTGCGGAACTGACCATCCAATGGACGAATGCCTTCATCGATCACGGCTGGTTACTTGCCCTTCTCATCAGATGAGGAAATTGTCCGCTTGAGGACTTCAATAGGGGGCAAGTAGCTGAGGTGATTCTGAAAATCAGCCTTGTAGTTGAGTGAAGACCTTGTTCTGAGGAATCTCATGATCCACGGCGCGTAAGGCTTCAGCTCAAATGGAGAAAGTGCAACATTCGCCAGAGTCCTCATGAAGAAATCATGATAATTTATGGGGATGCCATGCATGATGTTGAAAAGCATGTTCTTCATCATTCCGATAATTTCTTCATCAGATGAGTCATGGCCTTTGATGGGACTCATGGTCTTCATCAGAATGCAGTAGATGGTTCTGGGCACATAGAGCAATTCCTTCACGAGGAATTTGGTCCTTGGAGCTTGTCCTGGCTTCAGCGGCTTCATGAGCACTTGCATATAGTGATCAGTGAGTTCAGGCTCATCATACAGACAACGAGCACCGTCAGGTGGAGGACTGATTGGTAAGGCTCGAAGCAATTCAGAGGCTGGTGCCTTGTAATGAGTGTTTTTAGTCATCCAGTCCAACACCCACGAGTTGACATCAGCAGCATCGCCTGTGATATGCAAAGTTGCGTAGAACTGAAGAATAAGCTCTTCATTCCAATCAACTATGTCAGAGCAGAAATTGAGCAAGCCAGCGTCATGAATCATGCTAAGGACTTGAGAGAAGCAAGGCATGGATTCCATGTCCACATGAGGAATATGCTCATGATCGAAGACTTTGTCCTTGTTGAAAAGCACAGAGGAATAGAAGTTGGCCTGGCTGGCAGTCCAGAAACGCTTCCTTCTAAGACGAGCATTGTCATAGGGGTTGAATTCCGTGAAGAATACGTGCTCGCCAAAGAAATCATCAGCCTTGAATTTTTGCTTCTTGGAGAAAGGATCCTTTGGCTTGGGCTGAGGAGTGTCAGTCAATTGCAGCACTACTTCAGGAATCGCAATCTCAGGTTCCTCAGGCTGAGGAATTTCAGGCTCTTCAGCAGCTTCAGCCTGGGTCGTCAATTCTTCATTGACAATTTCTTCAGCACTAGTGGCTGGAATTTCTTCATGAATACTTGGGGTTGCATGAGGTTCTTCAGATCCCATTTGCACTTTAGTTGCGGCAGGGGACTGAGGAATGGCTTGAAGGGGATTGAACATTGGAGAGTTGGGATGTTGACTGTCTCAAAATTCATCATTGAGCACAGGAGTGGTACAACCAATGTCCACATCCTCCTCTTCAATTTCTTCAACACCTGCCTCTTCAGCAGTAAACTGAGGCAAAGGTGAGGAAATGACTGGGGTTGAAGGGATCTCATCCACTTCAATTTCTTCGTCCAACTGCTCTGACGTAGTAGCAGAAGGAGATTCTTTATCAGATTCATCAGGAATCACATACTCTTCACCAAATGGAACAAGGTCCTTTGATGGCATTGATGAGACTGGCATGGCATCAATTGGATTGTCAATTGAACTAATCAGAGTCTTCATCTTCTTCGGAGTTGAAGAATTTGAAGAAGTTGATGCCTTCCTTTTCTTCACAGCTGCACGTTCTACAGCCTTGGTCTTCTTCACATCTAATGCAGATGGAAGGATCGGAGTTGGTGTAGGCGCAGGAGGTGCGGAGGACTTTGGTTCATTTTCCTCAGGCACAACTGATGCAGTTGTCCTGATTTGTTCACTTTCTTTAGGAGCACCACTAGTGGATGCCCTGGCAATATCTTCAGGGGCTGGAATGGAGTCATCAGCCCTGGCACTCTCATTTTCTTCAGCAGCCTGATTGTCATCAGTGGTGCTGGCATTTTCTTCAGTAGGCTGAGCAGATGCCTCAGCCTGAGTAACTTCAATGTGCACAGGTGGAGCAGCACTTGAAGTGAATTTCTTTGTCAGATTGACGAAACGCACCTTGGCGCCCTTCCAATCAGCATAGTAGCAATCAAATTCATCGCTCAGTTGTTTGGTTTCCTCTTGCAAGGCAAGGAGCTGATCAGGAGTGAGAGTGAGGACATTGTCCTTGAGATAGCGCTGTTTCTTGTACTGTGCTTTCTTCAAACTTCTGCCTTGTTCAAATTTCCATCTTTCTTCCTCAATGAAGGCAGTAAGTACATGACTTTGAACAGGAGTGAGGTTCATCTCCGGCAAAGGTGTGTTAGGATCCTTGTGCCACAGGTCAATGTAGTCGAGGATCAACTTTGGATCCAGCATCAGCGGCACATTGCTGCCTTTGGCTCTAGCGGCCCTGGCTTGCCTGTTTCTGATGATTTGGCAAGTTCTTCATCATCCACCTCATCATCATCAGAGGGCACTTGGAAAGAAACTTGCTTCCTGTGAGGACTTGGTCGAAGACCTCGTCCAGCAGTGGCCTTTTTCTTCAGCAGTGAGGGACCAGCTGAGGAATTTCGAGCAGCTGAGGAGCTTGCAGATGCTCCTGAGGCAATAGAGAAGCCTTGAGTCCTTTGGCACGTAGCGAGATGCACAGGTGCCGAGGATTTTGTCGGAGCAGTTGAAGACTTTGAGGGAGGAGCTGAGGACATTGAAGGAGCAGTCTAAGGAATTTGTCGTGAGGGCCTTGAGGAATCTGGCCTTGATGGCATAGCAGAGGAGCTTGGCCGTGAGGGCATTGAAGTTGAAGCATTGGACTTGTGCGCAGGCTTCTTGTGCATTGCCTTCTTTGGCTGACTAGCAGAGGCCTCAGCAGAGGCAGCAGCAGCGGCAGAGTCTGTGTTGAATTTCTTCACTGCTTCCTTTGCTTGCTTTGCCAATTTGGCCTAGTGCTTTGCCCATTCATCAGGATAATCCTCACCGCGCTTGAGGCTGGTGGGATCTGCCAACTGGCCTGGTGCCAACGGAGGTCTTGGGCATGGAGGGTTGAGTGTGAATTTCTTCATGTATTTGGGAGTTACATATCTGTACTCCCTCCATTCTCATGCCCATCTCCTCTCTATCCTTTGTATGCGCACCTTGCGCTGATTCTTGTCCTCTTTGCCGAATTTGGCTTCATCAGGTGTGCAGCAGTCCTTATATATGTCCTCAGGGATTTCAAATGCAGTATTGACCTCAGGCCTCTTTCCTCCCTTCTGTGGCCTTTTGTCACCGATTTTCTTCAGCTGAGGAATATGAACAACAGAAGTTTCTGAAGAGGTATGCAACTTTTCTTCGAGGAACACTGCAAATGAGTTAAGTTGATGAGAACCTAGTGATTCAGTAGCGTACATTTGTACCTGTGAACAGAGTATAGTTGCGAGGAATTTGGAGAGGTCATATGCGTTCTCAGAAGGTTTTTCAAAAAGAATAGGTTTTGAGGAATTTGACCGGATGAGTCTTGAGGAATTTCACTAAGCGTTCTTTGTCTTAGGTTCCAGAGTTGTGTAGATTGAAACTCCACACAATTGAGGAATCTTGAAGAAAATCATTGCTTAGAAAAACGAATCAAGAACAGATGACATGTGAGGTGTTTATGTGTGTGAATAATTGAAGAATAAACACTTTTGAAGATTTTCAGGAAAACTTGAGAATCAAAGCGAGCAGTTAAAAGTAACTTTTAATTACCCGAAGTGAAGAACACGACGAACTGGGAAGAACAGAAGTGAAGTTCATCAGGTCAGATCTTCCACGCCCTAACTCGGCAGAGGAAGACGGCTACGGCGGCGGCGGAGTGAAGAAATCCGCGACCGGCGCGAGTACGATGGCGACGAGGTCAAGGTAGTGAAGCTCTTCCTCACCAGCGACGATGAAGTAGCGGCGGCGCTAGGGTTTTGGGAAGCTCGAGCGGGAGAGAGAGCGCGAGCGAGGTGAAGGTGAAGTGAGGAAGAGACCGGGGTATTTATAGAGGGAGTGAAAAACTGTTCAACCGAGGAAATCGGACGAACATGCCCCTGGTCTCTTCTCATTCACTTGACATGTGTCACCCACGTACTGAGAGGTGGCGATCATGTAGGATCGTGGGTGAATAGATAAGTATTTGTTGTGAGCAGCAGAACAGTTTGAGCGGCAAAGCCGAAAATTTAGATAAGATAAGTTAAAAGTTCCATCCGCAATTTCTTCAGCTGTCAAGGACACAATGAAGAATTTGAACGAGTTTCAAACAGAACGCATATGAGGAATTTATGAATAGATTGGGTTGAGTTTAGCATAGAGGGGAAAGGGTCCGATCACATTCACTTAGCAGAAGAAATCAACTTGAGGAATTAGCAATAAGTGAATGCTGTAGAGGACATAAAACTCATATATATATATATATATATATATATATATATATATTCAAATGAAGAACAACACCGGGAAGAGCGAAGACAATGCAAAGTTGAAGAATTTGAAAAACTGAGGAATTTCAAAAACGAAGAAAAACTCAAATTGAAGATTTTCAACTTTGGGTGGTGTCGTAACCCACCGAATAAGAAAGCTGATTTCAGACACCGCGTACAATTGTCGTAGGGCTCAGAGAATCAATTTCTTCATTAATTTCTTCACACTTAGAGGGTTAGTCTTCATTGATTGAAGAAAAACGTTACTTTGTGTGTTGCGCATCTAAGTCATCAAGTCAGCATAAGTGTTAGGATGTGTGTCCATTTCAGAGAACATTCGAAGATTCTAGGATATTTAGCTCACACCGCAACTTGCTAAATCTCTTCTCATCCAAGGGCTTGGTGAAGATATCGGCCAGCTGATCTTCAGTGCTAGCATGGTCGATGGAGATATCGCCCTTCAACACATGATCATGAAGGAAATGATGACGAATCTGGATGTGCTTGGTCTTCGAGTGCTGAACTAGGTTATGAGCAATCTTGATAGCACTCTCATTGTCGCAGTAGAGAGGCACATTCTTCACATTGATGCCATAGTCCTTGAGTGTTTGCTTCATCCATAGTAGTTGAGCACAACACAATCCAGCAGCAGTGTACTCAGCTTCTGCAGTGGAGAGTGATACGCAGTTCTGTTTCTTCGAGGACCAACAGACCAAAGATCATCCAAGGAAATGACATGTACCAGATGTTGACTTGTGGTCCACGCGATCGCCAGCATAGTCAGACTCTGAATATCCAATGAGATCAAATGAAGAGCCCTTGGGATACCATAATCCAAGTGTTGGTGTGTGAGCTAAGTAACGAAGAATATGCTTCACAGCCTTATGGTGTGATTCCTTCGGTGTAGCTTGAATTCGGGCACACATGCAAACACTAAGCATAATATCCGGCCTAGATGCACATAGGTACAATAAAGAGCTAATCATGGAGCGGTATACCTTTTGATCGAAGTCTTTACCATTTTTATCAATGCATAGATGGCCATTTGTGGGCATTGGAATTTTGACCCCTTTGCAATCTTGCATGCCGAATTTCCTCAATACGTCATTGAGGTATTTCTCCTGAGATATGAATATTCCATTGCGCTGTTGATGAAATTGAAGACCTAAAAAGAATTTCAACTCTCCCATCATAGACATTTGATATTCTTCACTCATCATATAGGCAAATTCATCACTATATCGTTGGTCAGTATAGCCGAAAATGATATCACCAACATATATTTGGCATGCAAACAATTCACCATCATAAGATTTAGTGAAAAGAGTTGGGTCGAGTGAACCGGGTTTGAAGCATTTCTTCATGAAGAATTCCTTCAAGGTATGATACCATGCCCGAGGGGCTTGCTTGAGGCCATACAGGGCCTTGTTGAGTCTGAAGACTTTGTCGGGATTCTTTGGATCTTCAAAACCTGGGGGTTGAGCAACATATACTTCTTCCTCAAGCTTACCATTGAGGAATGCACTTTTCACATCCATTTGATATAGAGTGATATTATGATGGTTAGCGTAAGCAAGTAACATGTGAATAGCCTCAAGTCTAGCAACAGGTGCAAAAGTTTCATCGAAATCAATTCCTTCAACCTGTGTGTAGCCTTGAGCTACAAGTCGTGCCCTATTCCTCACCACAAGGCCATTTTCATCTTGCTTGTTGCGGTAGATCCATTTTATGCCAATAATGTTGTGCTTGCGAGGATCTGGACGTTTAACCAGTTCCCAGACATTGTTGAGCTCGAACTGATGTAATTCTTCTTGCATACCTTGAATCCACGCATGCTCCAAAAATGCTTCATCTACCTTAGTGGGCTCTGTGATAGAGACAAAAGCAAAGTGCCCACAAAATTTAGATAAATGTGAAGCTTTTGAGCGTGTGAGAGGACCTGGTGCTCGAATGTCATCGATGATCTTCTCGACTTGCACTTCATTTGCAATACGAGGATGAGTGGGTTGCCTTCGAGGAATTTGATCTGCATTATCTTCAGAAGCATTTTCCTCAGCACCATTTTCTTCAGGTGCGCCAGCTTGATGTTCATCACATTCTGGAATGAATTCTTCAGTAGATTCTTCAGTAGGAATGACTCCTCAGCAGCCTTGAACTTGATAAATCCTCATGTGATGGTTCATCGATCACAAAAGGTAGGTGCTCTCTTTGCGAGCCATTAGTTTCATCAAACCGCACATCTACAGTTTCAACAACCTTGTGAAGAACGTTGTTGAAGACTCTGTAGGTGTGCGAGTCCTTTCCGTAACCAAGCATGAAACCCTCATGTGCTTTCGGTGCGAACTTAGAATTGTGATGAGGATCTCTAATCCAACATTTAGCACCGAAGACTTTGAAGTAACTTACATTGGGTTTCTTGTCAGTGAGGAGTTCATAGGCAGTCTTCTTGAAGAATTTGTGAAGATATACTCTGTAGATGATGTGGCAAGCAGTATCAATTGCATCAATCCAGAACCGACGGGGTGTCTTGTATTCATCAAGCATAGTGCGAGCCATTTCAGCGAGGGTTCTATTCTTGCGCTCCACGACGCCATTCTGTTGAGGAGTATAAGGAGCAGATAACTCATGAGTAATACCAAGTTCATCAAGATAGCCATCAAGACTGGAATTCTTGAACTCAGTCCCATTGTCACTTCTGATGCGTTTGATCTTCACACCAAAGTTGGTTGAAGCCCTCGAGGAAAATCGTTTGAAGACTTCCTGCACTTCATGTTTGTAAGTGACAATGTGTACCCATGTGTAACGAGAATAATCATCAACAATAACAAAGCCATATAGAGATGCATCATTCCTCATAGCAGAATAATGATTAGGACCAAAGAGATCCATGTGAAGCAATTCAAATGGTCGAGTGGTAGTCATGATAGTCTTCGCTGGATGATTGGCCTTTGTCATCTTCCCAGCTTCACAGGCTCCGCATAAGTGATCCTTGGGGAATTTGACATTCTCAATGCCAATGACATGCTTCTTCTTCGCGAGCGTGTGCAGATTCCTCATTCCAGCATGACCAAGTCGTCGATACCAGAGCCAGCCTTCTGAAGCTTTTGCAAGTAAGCACACGGCAGGTTGTGGTCCTATAGAGAAATCAACAATGTACAAGTCTCCTCTCCTAAAGCCTTCGAAGACTTTGGAATTGTCAGCTTCCAAGATCACAACACAACGATACTTGCCAAAGAGAACAACCATATCAAGATCACAAAGCATAAGATAGACATGAGGTTTTATCCTAAGGACTCGACAAGCATGACTTTGTCCATGTGTATGTCCTTAGAGATCGCAACCTTACCTAGACCCAATACCTGACTTTTGCCTTTGTCAGCGAAGATGATATGCTTCAGATGTGATGGTGATAAGGGAGCATCCATCAATAGATTCTTGTCACCAGTCATGTGATTTGTACATCCACTATTGAGGACCCACTCATTTGCTTTGGGTTGATCATCATGAAGATGAATTAGTGCAGCTTACAAACTCATATACTTCATCAGTGAAGAATATGACATCAATAATATCAGGTCAATTTCATCAAGCAATTAGAACAGATAATCTGTATGAGGACGTGAGAAATGAAAGTTCATTTCATCATGATTAGCCTGCGTCCAATCAGGCACTGTTCAGGTCTCCAGCAAATTCTTCAGTCGTTTTGAGCACGGCTGGAGACCTGACCCTGCATAAGAGATTAGTTCTTTTTCTTCACCACCCACATCTGGAGGGGTGGCAAAGAATTCATCACTCTGCGAGCACCATATGAGAAAGGTGGCATGGATGCCAGTCCACTTCATTTCACATAAGAGGGGTTAGGGTAAGCATATGAATAAGCAGAGAAATTCTTCGAGGACTTATGAACATAATGATTTGAAGAATAATGCACATATCCACAGCCCTTAGCTCTACCCTGCGAAACAGAAGGGTTAGTACGATGATGATCATATGAGGACTTTGATCCTTTTGAGGAATTTGATCCATGTGAGAAATTTGGTCCGTATGAGGACTTGGATCCATGTGAAGAATTTGGTTCATATGAAGAATTTGATCTGGAGTTCCTTTTCTTCACAGGTGGTGTCATGAGGACATTCACCTGAAGACTTTCAAGCAACTTTAGGGGACCCAGATTTTCTTCATAGGAGAACCGTTCCTATAGTTAGTCCCAAGTATATCTGGCCATGGGCCAGGCCGGGCCGGGCTTGGGCCGGGCCTGAAAAAGCCCACGGGAGAAAACTGAGGCCCAGGCCCTCCCAGGCCCTATCACTGGGCCTACTTTTCAAGCGCAAGCCCGGCCCATCTGGTAAAAAGCCCTAAAAAGCCCTTAGGGCCGTGGGCCGGGCCTCTTCCTTAAAATGCCAATATGGCAAACCCAAGCCCGTCCAGGCCCTACTGGTGGGCTCAAAACTCAGGCCCAAGCCCGGCCCATGGGCAAGCCCATCGGGCCTAGGCCCTAGATTTTAGGGTCGGGCCTGGGTGGGCCGACAGGGTCGGGCCTGAGATGGCCAGGACTAGTCCCAACATATCTAGCAAATACTTCACCATTCTGATTTTTGAACAGTTTATAGTTAGAGTCAAATGACTCATCAGAAGAATGAGGAGATTCACATGTAAAGCCAGATAAGTTGGATGGATCAACTAGAGGTCCCTTTGCAGCAACCCATGAGGTTTTGGGATACTGCTCAGGCTTCCAATATGTTCCATCAGCATTGAGTTTCCTCTCAAAGGCAATACCCTCTTTCCTAGGGTTTCCGTTAAGGATCTGCTTTTTGAGCACATCACAAAGAGTCTGATGCCCTTTGAGGCTTTTGTACATGCCTGTCATGTACAATTCCTTCAGCCCTGCATCATCAGTGATACTTGCATTGTCCTCAGATGAGGAATTAGTGACAGCAGAGACATATGAAGAATTTGTAGCATTAGCAGCATTTGAACATTCAGGTGAAGAATTAGCAGTTTCACGCTCAATGCACTTCAAACATGGAGGAACAAATTCTTCCTGGGTAGCGCTGATTTGTTGAGCAAGTAATGAATCACGCTCCTTCTGAAGATCTTCATAACTCACTCTTAGCTTCTCAAGATCTTGCTTTCTTTGAAGAATTTCATAAGAAAGCTTCTCATGATTAGATAAGAGAGTGTTATGATGACTTTGTAGATTGTCAAACTTAGAATGAAGTCTTTGAAGAATTTCAGCCAAAGATTTTGACTGATCCATTTCTTCACCCAACATATCATCGCTCTTATTTAGCATGTATTGAACTTTTTCCAAAGCTCTCTGTTGTTTAGTGGCAAGGGAAGCAAGTTTGACATAGCTAGGTCCAAATTCATCGCCAGATTCATCATCACTGGACTCAGATAGATAGCATTCGGTTACCTTTGCACTGTTTGCCATGAGGCAGGGTGTAGAGGATGATGATTCTGGTTCGAATGTCATCGCATTGAGAGAGTCCTTGTAATCCTCAAACCAAGGACCATGACGGGTTCGATGACCTTCATAGACCTCATAGAGACGGTTCTAGATTAGCTTCGCGTGATTGAGATGCATGACGTTCCTGAACTGATTTTGGGACAGACTGGAGCAGATGACATCCTTTGTTGTGAGGTTAAGCAGTGTGTACTTGCGAATGTCATCAGCCTCCGCCATCTTGCACAGATCGCTAAAACCAATCTCAGTGACGGTCCATAGTTCGCTGTCCATAGCCATGAGTCGCTTCTTCATCATGGCCTTCCACCGAGGATACTCATGACCGTCAAAGATGGGACAGGATACGTTCCTCAATCTTGCAGTCAACATAACTAAAACTCCAGGCGGTTAAACCAAAATCACACAGAACACAAGCACAGTCATCATGATGAAATGAAGACAAGCACAGAATACAGAAAGCGTAAACACAGGATAACACAAGAAGAAGACAGACTGACTGAAGAAATTAAACTGAGGAAATTGAGAAAGTCTTCAGTCAAAAGTCTTCAAACAGATATGAACAGGCACACAACAACATACATGAGGAAATGAAAGGGTTGAGGAAATAGAACCAAGAAGCTCGGTGAAGACAATGATTTGGTAGACCAGTTCCAACTGATGTCTCAGTTGTACATCTGGTTGGAGCGGCTGAGTATTTAAACTCCAGGACACCCAGTCCCGGACACACAGTCCTCACCGTATTCTCCTTGAGCTAAGGTCACACAGACCTCGCCCAATCACTCGTGGTAAGTCTTCAGGTGACTTTCGAACCTTCACAAACTCGGTCACTCGGCGATCCACAATTCCTCTTGGATGCTCTAGACCTTGACGCCTAACCGTCTGGAAGAAGCACAGTCTTCAAAGGAAACAAGCATCGGATCCACGCAGGATCAATCTCTTCAGTGATGCTCAATCACTTTGGGTTTGTAGGTGTTGGGTTTTTGGGTTTTCCTCACTTGATGATTTTCGCTCAAAGTCCTCGGAGGATGGGTTGCTCTCAAATGACAAGTGTCAGTTTCTCTTGGAGCAGCCAACCAGCTAGTGGTTATAGGGGGCGGCTATTTATAGCCTAGGGAGCAGTCCGACATGATAAGACATAAATGCCCTTGTATGATATGACCGTTAGGTGGGTAGATATTTTGGGACAGCTGGCGCGTAGCACAGCAATGGTCGGAATTTTGACTATCAAAATTCTCAGGGCTATCGTGTTCCTAACTGTGTAGGCAATTCACACTGGTGAATTCCTAACTCCTCAGTCAGAACAAATTCCTCAAAGACCAGAAGAACTTCGTCTCTATCACTGAAGAATATGACTGAACTGTATGAGATTTCCAATGGCTTCACTCGAAGGGATTGGTAGGTGTAGGATTTTGAGTTGAGCATCACATGGAAATTTTTCCTTAGTATTTCCTCGACCCCCTTTAACAGTACGGTGTTTCCTATGACTCAAGAAAGATAAAATGAAACTATAAAAACAAAAGTCTTCACGCTTCATGTTCCTCGAATGAATACCAAGTCTTCAAGGTCACACCAATTTCTTCACTTTCAAAGTCTTCAGAAAGTCTTCAGAAATCCAAAGTCTTCAGTCGAAGAACTTCATTTTTAGGGGTCGACTTTCTCTGTAAGTATCAAACTCCTCATAGACTTATATATCTGTGTATACTCACAAACGCATCAGTCCCTTAACCTATAAGTCTTCAATACACCAAAATCACTAAGGGGCACTAGATGCACTTACAGGTATTCATGGATGACTTCTCCATTTATGGATCCTATTTTCATAATTGTTTGAGAAACCTTGATCGAGTTTTGTAGAGATGCGAAGACACTAGTCTCGTTCTGAATTGGGAAAAGTGTCACTTTATGGTTAATGAAGGCATTGTCTTGGGGCATAAGATTTGTGAGAGAGGTATTGAAGTTGACAAAGCCAAAGTTGATGCTATTGAAAAGATGCCATGCCCCAAGGACATAAAAGGTATAAGAAGTTTCCTTGGTCATACCGGTTTTTATAGGAGGTTCATTAAGGACTTTTCTAAAATCTCTAGGCCTCTGACTAATTTGTTGCAAAAAGATATTCCTTTTGTCTTTGATGATGATTGTGTAGAAGCATTTGAAATACATAAGAAAGCTTTTATCACTTCACCCATTGTTCAGACTTATATACCTATTGTTGAATTTACCCTTTGAAATTATGTGTAACGCTAGTGATTATGTTGTAGGTGATGTTCTAGAGAAAAGAGTTGATAAGAAATTGAATGTTATCCAGTATGCTAGTAAGACTCTTGATACTACCCAAAGAAATTATGCTACTACTGAAAAATAATTCTTAGCAGTTGTGTTTGCATGTGATAAGTTTAGACCTTATATTGTTGATTCCAAAATTACTATTCACACTAATCATGCTGCTATTAAATACCTTATGGAAAAGAAAGACGCTAAGCCTAGACTCATTAGATGGGTTCTCCTGCTCCAAGAATTTGATTTGCATATTATTGATAGAAAGGGAGCTGAGAACCCCATTGCAGACAACTTGTCTAGGTTAGAGAATGTTCTTAATGACCCACTGCCTATTGATGATAGCTTTCTGATGAACAATTAGCGGTCATTAATGCTTCTCGCACTGCTCCCTGGTATGCTGGTTATGCTAATTACATTGTTGCTAAATTTATACCTCCTAGTTTCACATACCAGCAAAAGAAAATGTTCTTTTATAATTTAAGACATTACTTTTGGGATGACCAACACCTTTATGAAGAAGCAGTAGATGGTGTTATAGATGTTGTGTGCCTGAGCATGAACAGGAACAGATCTTATGCAAGTGTCACTCTGAATCCTATGGAGGACACCACGCTGGAGATAGAACTGCACACAAGGTACTACAATCTGGTTTTTATTGGCCTACTCTCTTCAAGGATGCTCGTAAGTTTGTTTTATCTTGTGATGAGTGTCAAAGAATAGGTAACATTAGTAGACATCAAGAAATGCCTATGAACTATTCTCTTGTTATTGAACCATTTGATGTTTGGGGCTTTGATTATATGGGACCTTTTCCTGCCTCTAATGGTTACACACATATTTTATTTGCTGTTGATTACGTTACTAAGTGGGTAGAAGCTATTCCAACTAGTAGTGTTGATCATAACACTTCTATTGAAATGCTTAAAGAAGTTATTTTTCCGAGGTTTGGAGTCCCTAGATATCTTATGACTGATGGTGGTTCACATTTTATTCATGGTGCTCTCCGTAAGATGCTTGCTAAGTATCATATCAATCATAGAATCGCATCTCCTTATCATCCGCAGTCTAGTGGTCAAGTAGAGTTGAGAAATAGAGAGCTCAAATTAATTTTGCAAAAGACTGTGAATATATCTAGAAAGAATTGGTCCAAAAAACTTGATGATGCATTATGGGCCTATAGAACTGCATACAAAAATCCTATGGGTATGTCTCCATATAAGATGGTTTATGGAAAAGCATGTCATTTACCTCTTGAACTTGAACATAAAGCATATTGGGCTATTAAAGAGCTCAATTATGACTTCAAACTTGCCAGTGAGAAGAGGTTGTTTGATATTAGCTCACTTGATGAATGGAGAACCCAAGCCTATGAGAATGCCAAGCTATTCAAAGAAAAAGTCAAACGCTGGCATGATAAAAGGATACAAAAGCATGAGTTTAACGTAGGAGATTATGTGTTATTATTCAACTCTCGTTTAAGATTTTTCTGCAGGAAAACTTCTCTCTAAATGGGAAGGTCCCTACATTATCGAGGAGGTCTATCATTCTGGTGCCATAAAAATCAACAACTTTGAAGGCACAAGTCTGAGGGTGGTAAACGGTCAAAGAATTAAACATTATATTTCAAGTAATCCTAATGTTGAAACTAATATTATTGAAACTGTAACCCCGAAGGAATACATAAGGGACACTTTCCAGAACGTTCCAGACTCCGAAAAGGAATAGGTATGTAGTAGGGTAAGTAAACCGACTCCAAAACAACTCCAATGGCAACTTTTATCAGTTTTGGAATTTTTAAAAAATTTAGGAAGAAAGAAGTAGTCCGAAAGGGACACGAGGCCCCCACAAGAGTGGAGGGCGCGCTCGCCCTTACTAGGCGCGCCCGCCTGTCTCGTGGGCACCTCGTGTGCCTCCCGGACTCCGTTTTCTTGCATGTTACGTATTTTGGTCGGTAAAAATTCATTATATATACTCCCGAAGGTTTTGACCACCGTATCATGCAAATATCCTCTGTTTTCGTTTTGAGTTGTTTCTGTTTCAGATCTAGAGCATCATGGCGTCTCCAAACGCTCCCAAGGACAAGTTTTTCGAGAGGGTTATCAACCCCTATCTCGCGGAGGTGCTGCAACACCCTCAAACCATCGAGATGCGTGAGGGGGTGCTGCACATCCACGGCGTGGAGGGACCAAGGCGTACCGGAAGCGTGGAGACAAAGCTCGAAGCTGTGGAGCAGCAATTTTTCAAGTGCCAAGGGATGGTGGAGCGTGGACTCAATGCCAACCAGATGATGATCACGGAGTTCACCAACAACCACAAGCTAGATGCCAAGTCATGGGGAGACCATCTTCAAGCTTCAAGAGAAAATCGAGCACCTCCAAGCCCAGATCTATGACTTGCAAAATCAGAACTGTGAGTATGAATATAGATTCGAGAGGATGAGTTTGGCTGCAGATTTAAGGATCCCGAAGACTCGATCATCCTTCTATGATGGTGAGCTTATGCCTTGGAAGACGGACGACAAGCCTACATCATCAACAACTCCTACTTCACCACCTCCGAGGACATAATCACATGGGTATTGGCACTTCCCTTGGCAACTGCCAAGCTTGGGGGAGGCGCCCCGGTATCGTATCACCATCACACTCCTATCTTTATCGTTTTATTTAGTTCAATCCTTTTAGTAGTATCTTGATCTAGTAGATTCAAGTTTTGATATCAAGTAGTTTTGAGCTTTGCTTTGTGATCTCTTTTTGTAATCGAGTCCGTGATTTATCTATAATAAAGATTAGTGTTGAGTCAAGGGCTTTGCTATGTTCCTATGATCTTGAGAAAGTAGAAAGAATTAAAGAGTTCATATTGATCTTATGGTTAGTGATGACTTCACATATAGAAAGTATAAGGCATAAAAATTGTTGAGAGTTCATAAACGTAGTTTTGGTCATCGTTGCAATTAATAGGAAGTGATAAGGAAAGAGAGGTTCACATATAAATATATTATCTTGGACACCTTTTATGATTGGAAGCACTCATTAAGTATGACATGTTAAAAAGTTGACGTTGGACAAGGAAGACAATGTAATAGGTTTATGTTTTCTCACATCTCAGTTAAAGTATATTGTCATTGACATTCCACACATGTTGAGCTTGCTTTTCCCCCTCATGCTAGCCAAATTACTTGCACCAAGTAGAGATACTACTTGTTCTTCCAAATATCCTTAAACCCAGTTTTTGCCATGAGAGTCCACCATACCTACCTATGGATTGAGTAAGATCCTTCAAGTAAGTTGTCATCGGTGCAAGCAACAAAAATTGCTCTCTAAATATGTATGACTTATTAGTGCGGAGAAAATAAGCTTTGTATGATCTTGTTGTGGAAGCAATAAAAGAGACGGACTGCATAATAAAGGTCCACATACAAGGGGCAATATAAAGTGATGTTCTTTTGCATGAAGATTTTGTGCATCCAACGCTAAACGCGCATGAAAACCTCTGCTTCCCTCTGCGAAGGGCCTATCTTTTACTTTATGTTTTTACTTTATGCTTGAGTCAAGGTGATCCTCACCTTTCCCTTTTTCATTTTATCCTTTGGCAAGCTCTTCGTGTTTGAAAGATCATGATATATTTATCCAATTGGATTTAAGTTAGCATGGGCTATTATTGTTGACATCACCTAAAGGTGAATACGTTGGGAGGCAACACAATAAGCCCCTATCTTTCTCAGTGTCCGGCTGAAACTCCATAACCATAAGTATTGCGTGAGTGTTAGCAATTGTAGAAGACTACAAGATAGTTGAGTATGTGAACTTGCTGAAAAGCTCTATTGTTGACTCTTTCTGATGTTATGATAAATTGCAATTGCTTCAATGACTGAGATTATAGTTTGTAGTTCTCAATGAAGTTTTTGAACCATACTTGATATTGTGAATTGATTATTACTTGAGCATAAGAAATCATATGATAGAATCTATATATATTGCTGTTATAAGAATGATCATGATACCTTCATGTTCGTATTTTATTTTTATCGACACCTCTATCTCTAAACATGTGGACATATTTTTCGATATTGGCTTCCGCTTGAGGACAAGCTAGGTCTAAGCTTGGGGGAGTTGATACGTCCATTTTGCATCATGATTTTATTGTTGGGGAACGTAGTAATTTCAAAAAAAATCCTACGCACACGCAAGATCATGGTGATGCATAGCAACGAGAGGGGAGAGTGTTGTCCACGTACCCTCGTAGACCAAAGGTGGAAGCGTTATGACAACGCGGTTGATGTAGTCGTACGTCTTCACGATCCGACCGATCCAAGTACCGAACGTACGGCACCTCCGAGTTCAGCACACGTTCAGCTCGATGACGATCCCCGGACTCCGATCCAGCAGGGTGTCGGGGATGAGTTTCGTCAGCACGACGGCGTGGTGACGATGTTGATGTTCTACCGACGCAGGGCTTTGCCTAAGCACCACTATGATATGACCGAGGTGGAATATGGTGGAGGGGGGCACCGCACACGGCTAAGGAACGATCACGAAGATCAACTTGTGTCTAGAGGTGCCCCCCTGCCCCCATATATAAAGGAGCCAGGGGGAGGGGGTCGGCTGGCCAGGAGGGGCGCGCCAGGAGGAGTCCTCCTCCCACCGGGAGTACGACTCCCCCCTTCCTTGTTGGAGTAGGAGAGAAGGAAAGAGGGGGAGAGGAGGAAGGAAAAGGGGGCTGCACCCCTTGTCCAATTCGGACCAGAGGGGGGCTGCGCCCCTCCTTCCTTTCGGCCTCTCTCCTCTATTCCCGTATGGCCCAATAAGGCCCATATACTCCCCGGCGAATTCCCGTAACTCTCCGGTACTCCGAAAAATACCCGAATCACTCGGAACCTTTCCAAAGTCCGAATATAGTCGTCCAATATATCGATCTTTACGTCTCGACCATTTCGAGACTCCTCGTCATGTCCCCGATCTCATACGGGACTCCGAACTCCTTCGGTACATCAAAACTCATAAACTCATAATATAACTGTCATCGAAACCTTAAGCGTGCGGACCCTACGGGTTCGAGAATAATGTAGACATGACCGAGACACGTCTCCGGTCAATAACCAATAGTGGAACCTGGATGCTCATATTGGCTCCCACATATTCTACGAAGATCTTTATCGATCAAACCGCATAACAACATACGTTGTTCCCTTTGTCATCGGTATGTTACTTGCCCGAGATTTGATCGCCGGTATCCAATACCTAGTTCAATCTCGTTACCGGCAAGTCTCTTTACTCGTTCCATAATACATCATCCCGTAACTAACTCCTTATCTACATTGCTTGCAAGGCTTATAGTGATGTGCATTACCGAGAGGGCCCAGAGATACCTCTCCGACAATCGGAGTGACAAATCCTAATCTCAAAATACGCCAACTCAACATGTACCTTCGGAGACACCTGTAGAGCTCCTTTATAATCACTCAGTTACGTTGTGACGTTTGGTAGCACACAAAGTGTTCCTCCGATAAACGGGAGTTGCATAATCTCATAGTCATAGGAACATGTATAAGTCATGAGGAAAGCAATAGCAACATACTAAACGATCAAGTGCTAAGCTAACGGAATGGGTCAAGTCAATCACATCATTCTCCTAATGATGTGATCCCTTTAATCAAATGACAACTCTTTGTCCATGGCTAGGAAACATGACCATCTTTGGTAAACAAGCTAGTCAAGTAGAGGCATACTAGTGACACTTAGTTTGTCTATGTATTCACACATGTATCATGTTTCTGGTTAATACAATTCTAGCATGAATAATAAACATTCATCATGATATAAGGAAATAAATAATAACTTTATTATTGCCTCTAGGGCATATTTCCTTCAGTATCCCACTTGCACTAGAGTCAATAATCTAGTTCACATCGCCATGTGATTTAACACCAATCTTCACATCTGTATGTGATTAATACCCAATAGTTCACATCGTCATGTGACCAACACCCGAAGGGTTTACTAGAGTCAATAATCTAGCTCACATTGCTATGTGATTAACACCCAAAGAGTACAAAGGTATGATCATGTTTTGTTCATGAGAGAAATTTAGTCAACAGGTCTATCACATACAGAGCCGTATGTATTTTGCAAATATTCTATGTCTTCAATGCTCTGCATGGAGCTACTCTAGCTAATTGCTCCCACTTTCAATATGTATCCAGATTGAGACTTAGAGTCATCTGGATCAGTGTAAAAGTTCACACCGATGTAACTTTTACAACAAACTCTTTTATCACCTCCATAATCGAGAAACATCTCCTTAGTCCTCACTAAGGATATTCTTGACCGCTGTCCAATGATCTACTATTAGATCAAAATTGTATTCCTTTGCCAAACTCAGAGCAAGGTGTACAATAGGTCTGGTACACGGCATAGCATACTTTATAGAACCTATGACGGAGGCATAGGGAATGACTTTTCATTCTCTTTCTATTTTCTGCCATAGTCGTGTTTTGAGTCTTACTCAACTTCACACCTTACAACACAGGCAAGAACTCCTTCTTTGACTATTCTAGTTTGAACTACTTCAATATTTTATCAAGGTATGTATTCATTGAAAAAATCTCATCAAGCGTCTTGATCTATCTATAGATCTTGATGCTCAATGTGTAAGCAGCTTCACCGGGGTCTTTCATTGAAAACCTTTTATTCAAGTATCCTTTTATGCTATCCAGAAATTCTATATCATTTCCAATCAACAATATGTCTTGCACATATAATATCAGAAATGCTACAGAGCTCCCACTCACTTTCTTGTAAATACAGGCCTTTCCAAAAGTCTGTATAAAACCATATGCTTTGATCAACTCATCAAAGCGTATATTCCAACTCTAAGATGCTTGCACCAGTCCATTGATGGATTACTGGAGCTTGCACATTTTGTTAGCACCTTTAGGATTGACAAAACCTTCTGGTTGCATCATATACAACTCTTCTTTAAAGAATCCATTGAGGAATGCAGTTTTGACATCCATTTGCCAGATTTCATAAAATGTGGCAATTGCTAATATGATTCGGACAGACTTAAGCATCGATACGAGTGAGAAAATCTCATCGTATTCAACACCTTGAACTTGTCGAAAACCTTTCGCAACAAGTCGAGCTTAGTAGATAATAACACTACTATCAATGTCTGTCTTCCTCTTGAAGATCCATTTATTTAACATGGCTTGCTGATCATCGAGCAAGTCAATCAAAGTCCATACTTTATTCTCATACATGGATCCCATCTCAGATTTCATGGCCTCAAGCCATTTCACGGAATCTGGGCTCATCATCGCTTCCTCATAGTTCGTAAGTTTATCATGGTCTAGTAACATGACTTCCAGAACAGGATTACCGTAGCACTCTAGTGCAGATCTTACAATGGAAGACCTACGAGGTTTTTTGTAGTAACTTGATCTGAAGTTTCATGATCATCATCATTAGCTTCCTCACTAATTGGTGTAGGAATCACTGGAACTGATTTCTGTGATGAACTACTTTCCAATTTAGGAGAAGGTACAATTACCTCATCAAGTTCTACTTTCCTCCCACTCACTTCGTTCGAGAGAAACTCCTTCTCTAGAAAGGATCCATTCTTAGCAATGAATGTTTTGCCTTCGGATCTGTGATAGAAGGTGTACCCAACAGTTTCCTTTTGGGTATTCTATGAAGACGCACTTCTCCGATTTGGGTTCAAGTTTATCAGGTTGAAACTTTTTCACATAAGCATTGTAACTCAAATTTTAAGAAACAACATCTTAGGTTATTGCTAAACCATAGTTCATAAGGTGTCGTCTTAACGGATTTTGATGGTGCCCTATTTAAAGTGAATGCAGCTATCTCTAATGCATAACCCCAAAAAAATAGTGATAAATCGCTAAGATACATCATAGATCGCACCATATCCAATAAAGTGCAGTTATGACATTTGGACACACCATTACGTTGTGGTGTTCCATGTGGCGTGAACTGTGAAACTATTCCACATTGTTTTTTATGAAGGCCAAACTCGTAATTCAAATATTCTCCTCCACGATCAGATCATAGAAATTTTATTTTCTTGTTACGATGATTCTCCACTTCACTCTGAAATTCTTTGAACTTTTCAAATGTTTTAGACTTGTGTTTCATTAAGTAGATATACCCATATCTGCTCAAATCATCTGTGAAGATCAGAAAATAACGATACTTGCCACGAGCGTCAACACTCATTGGATCGCATACATCGGTATGTATTATTTCCAATAAGTCAATAGCTCGTTCCATTGTTCCGGAGAACGGAGTTTTAGTCATCTTGCCCAAAAGGCATGGTTCGCAAGCATCAAATGATTCATAACCAAGTGAAAATCCATCTTTATGGAGTTTCTTCATGTGCTTTACACCGATATGAACCAAACGGTAATGCCACAAATAAGTTGCACTATCATTATTAACATTGCATCTTTTGGCATCAATATTGTTAATATGTGTATCACTACGATCGAGATCCAACAAACTATTTTCATTGGGTGTATGACCATCGAAGGTTTTATTCATGTAAACAGAACAACAATTATTCTTTGACTTTAAATGAATAACCGTATCGCAATAAACATGATCAAATCATATTCATGTTCAACGCAAACGCCAAATAACATTTATTTAGTTTTAACACTAATCCCGAAAGTATAGGGAGTGTGCGATGATGATCATATCAATCTTGGAACCACTTCCAATACACATCGTCACTTCACCCTCAACTAGTCTCTGTTTATTTTGTAACTCCTGTTTCAAGTCACTAATTTTTAGCAACCGAACAACTATCAAATACTCAGGGGCTACTATAAACACTAGTAAGGTACACATCAATAACCTGTATATCAAATATACCCTTGTTCAATCTGCCATCCTTCTTATCCACCAAATATTCAGGGTATTTCCGTTTCCAGTGACCATTTCCTTTGAAGTGTAAGCACTCAGTTTCAGTCTTTGGTTCAGCTTTGGGATTCTTTGTGGGAGTGACAACTTGCTTGTCATTCTACTTGAAGTTCTCTTTCTTTCCCTTTGCCCTTTTTCTTGAAACTAGTGATCTTGTCAACCATCAACATTTGATGCTCTTTTTTGATTTCTACCTTCATCTATTTCAACATCACGAAGAGCTCGGGAATCATTTTCATCATCCCTTGCATACTATAGTTCATCACAAAGTTCTACTAACTTGGTGATGGTGACTAGAGAGCTCTGTCAATCACTATCTTATCTGGAAGATTAACTCCCACTTGATTCAAGCGATTGTAGTACCCAGACAATCTGAGCACATGCTCACTAGTTGAGCGATTCTCCTCCATCTTTTAGCCATAGAACTTGTTGGAGACTTCATATCTCTCAACTCGGGTATTTGCTTGAAATATTAACTTCAACTCCTGGAACATCTCATATGGTCCATGACGTTCAAAACGTCTTTGAAGTCCCGATTCTAAGCCGTTAAGCATGGTGCATTAAACTATCAAGTAGTCATCATATTGAGCTAGCCAAACGTTCATAATGTCTGCATCTGCTCCTGCAATAGGTCTATCACCTAGCAGTGCATTAAGGACATAATTCTTCTGTGCAGCAATGAGGATAAACCTCAGATCATGGATCCAATCCGCATCATTGCTACTAACATCTTTCAACACAATTTTCTCTAGGAACATATCAAAATAAACATACGAAAGCAACAACGCAAGCTATTGATCTACAACATAATTTGCAAAATACTACCAGGACTAAGTTCATGATAAATTTAAGTTCAATTAATCATATTACTAAAGAACTCCCACTTAGACAGACATCTCTCTAGTCATCTAAGTGATCACGTGATCCAAATCAACTAAACCATGTTCGATCATCACGTGAGATGGAGTAGTTTTCAATGGTGAACATCACTATGTTGATCATATCTTCTATATGATTCAGGCTCGACCTTTCGGTCTCCGTGTTCCGAGGCCATATCTGTATATGCTAGGCTCGTCAAGTTTAACCTGAGTATTCTGCGTGTGCAACTATTTTGCACCCGTTGTATTTGAACGTAGAGCCTATCACACCCGATCATCACGTGGTGTCTCAGCACGAAGAACTTTCGCAAAGGTGCATACTCAGGGAGAACACTTCTTGATAATTAGTGAGAGATCATCTTAAAATGCTACCGGCAATCAAAGCAAGATAAGATGCATAAAGGATAAACATCACATGCAATCAATATAAGTGATATGATATGGCCATCATCATCTTGTGCTTGTGATCTCCATCTCCGAAGCACCATCGTGATCACCATCGTCACCGGCGCGACACCTTGATCTCCATCGTAGCATCGTTGTCGTTACGCCGTCTATTGCTTCTACGACTATCGCTACCGCTTAGTGATAAAGTAAAGCAATTACAGGACGTTTGCATTTCATACAATAAAGCGACAACCATATGGCTCCTGCCAGTTGCCGATAACTTTGGTTACAAAACATGATCATCTCATACAATAAAATATAGCATCACGTCTTGACCATATCACATCACAACATGCCCTGCAAAAACAAGTTAGACGGCCTCTACTTTGTTGTTGCAAATTTTACGTGGCTGCTACGGGCTGAGCAAGAACCGTTCTTACCTACGCATCAAAACCACAACGATAGTTTGTCAAGTTGGTGATGTTTTTACCTTCGCAAGGACCGGGCGTAGCCACACTCGGTTCAATTAAAGTGAGAGAGACAGACACCCGCCGGTCACCTTTAAGCAATGAGTGCTCGTAGCGGTGAAACCAGTCTCGCGTAAGCGTACGCGTAATATTGGTCCGGGCCGCTTCATCTCACAATGCCGCTGAACCAAAGTATGACATGTTGGTAAGCAGTATGACTTATATCGCCCACAACTCACTTGTGTTCTACTCGTGCATATGACATCTACGCATAAAACCAGGCTCGTATGCCACTGTTGGGGAACGTAGTAATCTCAAAAAAATTCCTACGCACACGCAAGATCATGGTGATGCATAGCAACGAGAGGGGAGAGTGTTGTCCACGTACCCTCGTAGACCGAAAGCGGAAGCGTTATGACAACGCGGTTGATGTAGTCGTACGTCTTCACGATCCGACCGATCCAAGTACCGAACGTACGGCACCTCCAAGTTTAGCACACGTGCAGCTCGATGACGATCCCCGGACTCCGATCCAGTAGGGTGTCGGGGAGGAGTTTCGTCAGCACGACGGTGTGGTGACGATGATGATGTTCTACCGACGCAGGGCTTCGCCTAAGCACCGCTATGATATGACCGAGGTGGAATATGGTGGAGGGGGGCACCGCACCCAGCTAAGGAACGATCACGAAGATCAACTTGTGTCTAGAGGTGCCCCCCTGCCCCCGCATATAAAGGAGCCAAGGGGAGGGGGTCGGCCGGCCAGGAGGGGCGCGCCAGGAGGAGTCCTCCTCCCACCGGGAGTAGGACTCCCCCCCTTCCTTGTTGGAGTAGGAGAGAAGGAAAGAGGGGGGGAGGAGGAAGGAAAAGGGGGCTGCACCCCTTGTCCAATTCGGACCAGTGGGGGGCTGCGCCCGTCCTTCCTTTCGGCCTTTCTCCTCTATTCGCGTATGGCCCAATAAGGCCCATATACTCCCCGGCGAATTCCCGTAACTCTCCGGTACTCCGACAAATACCCGAATCACTCGGAACCTTTCCGAAGTCCGAATATAGTCGTCCAATATATCGATCTTTACGTCTCGACCATTTCGAGACTCCTCGTCATATCCCCGATCTCATCCGAGACTCCGAACTCCTTCGGTAAATCAAAACTCATAAACTCATAATATAACTGTCATCGACACCTTAAGCGTGCGGACCCTACGGGTTCGAGAACAATGTAGACATGACCGAGACACGTCTCCGGCCAATAACCAATAGCGGAACCTGGATGCTCATATTGGCTCCCACATATTCTACGAAGATCTTTATCGGTCAAACCGCATAACAACATATGTTGTTCCCTTTGTCATCGGTATGTTACTTGCCCAAGATTTGATCGTTGGTATCCAATACCTAGTTCAATCTCGTTACCGGCAAGTCTCTTTAATCGTTCCGTAATACATCATCCTGTAACTAACTCATTAGCTACATTGCTTGCAAGGCTTATAGTGATGTGCATTACCGAGAGGGCCCAGAGATACCTCTCCGACAATCAGAGTGACAAATCCTAATCTCGAAATACGCCAACTCAACATGTACCTTCGGAGACACCTGTAGAGCTCCTTTATAACCATCCAGTTACGTTGTGACGTTTGGTAGCACACAAAGTGTTCCTCCGGTAAACGGGAGTTGCATAATCTCATAGTCATAGGAACATGTATAAGTCATGAAGAAAGCAATAGCAACATACTAGACGATCAAGTGCTAAGCTAACGGAATGGGTCAAGTCAATCACATCATTCTCCTAATGATGTGATCCCGTTAATCAAATGACAACTCTTTGTCCATGGCTAGGAAATATAACCATCTTTGACAAACGAGCTAGTCAAGTAGAGGCATACTAGTGACACTTAGTTTGTCTATGTATTCACGCATGTATCATGTTTCCGGTTAATACAATTCTAGCATGGATAATAAACATTCATCATGATATAAGGAAATAAATAATAACTTTATTATTGCCTCTAGGGCATATTTCCTTCATTTATATCAATATTTATTGCATTATGGGCTGTTATTACACATTATATCTCAATACTTATGGCTCTTCTCTCTTATTTTACAAGGTTTACCATGAAGAGGGGGAATGCCGGCAGCTGGAATTCTGGCTGGAAAAGGAGCAAACATTGGAAACCTATTCTGCACTGCTCCAAAAGTCCTGAAACTCCACGAAACATATTTTTGGATTTATTAAGAATTATTGAGCGTAAGAAGCACACCAGGGGTCCCACACCCTGTCCAGGAGGGTGGGGGCGCCCCCCCTACTGGGCGCGCCCCCTGTCTCCTGGGCCCCCTGGTGGCCCTCCAGTGTCCATCTTCTGCTATATGAGGGCTTTTACCCTGGAAAAGATCGTGGGCAAGCTTACTGGACGAAACTCCGCCGCCACGAGGCGGAACCTTGGCCGAATCAATCTAGGGCTCTGGCGGAGCTGTTCTGCCGGGGACACTTCCCTCCGGGAGGGGGAAATCATCACCAACGTCATCACCAACGATCCTCTCATCAGGAGGGGGTCAATCTCCATCAACATCTTCACCAGCACCATCTCCTCTGAAAACCCTAGTTCATCTCTTGTATCCAATCGTATCAAAACCACAAATTGGTACCTATGGGTTGCTAGTAGTGTTGATTACTCCTTGTAGTTGATGCTAATTGGTTTACTTGGTGGAAGATCATATGTTCAGATCCTTTATGCATATTATTACTCCTATGATTATGAACATGGATATGCTTTGTGAGTAGTTACATTTGTTCCTGAGCACATGGGTGAAGTCTTGCTATTAGTAGTCATGTCAATTTGGTATTCGTTCGATATTTTGATGAGATGTATGTTGTCTTTTCCTCTAGTGGTGTTATGTGAACGTCGACTACATGACACTTCACCATTATTTGGGCCTAGAGGAAGGCATAGGGAAGTAATAAGTAGATGATGGGTTGCTAGAGTGATAGAAGCTTAAACCCTAGTTTATGCGTTGCTTCGTTAGGGGCTGATTTGGATCCATATGTTTAATGTTGTGGTTAGGTTTACCTTAATACTTCTTTTGTAGTTGTGGACGCTTGCAAGAGGGGTTAATCATAAGTGGGATGCTTGTCCAAGTAAGGGCAGTACCCAAGCACTGGTCCACCCACATATCAAATTATCAAAGTACCGAACGTGAATCATATGAACGTGACGAAAACTAGCTTGACGATAATTCCCATGTGTCCTCGAGAGCTCCTTCCTCATTATTAGAAATTGTCCAGGCTTATCCTTTGCTACATAAAGGATTGGGCCACCTTGCTACACTTTATTTACTTTCATTGCTTGTTACTCGTTACTATTTATATTATCACAAAACTATCTATCACCTACATTTTCAGTGCTTGCAGAGAAAACCTTACTGAAAACCGCTTATCATTTCCTTCTGCTCCTCGTTGGGTTCGACACTCTTACTTATCGAAAGGACGATGATAGATCCCCTACACTTGTGGGTCATCAGTAACCGTCTCTGTGTAACACTAGCCCCCTCCGATGTCTATATAAACCGAAGGGTTTAGTCTGTAGGAGGCAAACAACAATCATAATCATAGGCTAGCTTTTAGGGTTTAGCCTCTATGGTCTCGTGGTAGATCAACTCTTGTAATACTCATATCATCAAGATCAATCAAGCAGGAAGTAGGGTATTACCTCCATAGAGCGGGCCCGAACCTGGGTAAACATTGTGTCCCCGCCTCCTGTTACCATTAGCCTTAGACGCACAGTTCGGAACCCCCTACCCGAGATCCGCCGGTTTTGCCACCGACAGCTTCCATGAGACCTCCTATGTTTGAGGGTATCCACTATAAGAGGTGGCGCATGAGAGTAGTCTTATGGTTTCAAACCATGAGTTGCTATGACGCCACTCTTGGCAAACCTAAAGGGGAGTATCATGCCCAACAGGAACAAGCTTTTCAGAAAATGGATACTCTGTTTAAGGCTGCTCTCTTGAGTGTCCTTGGTGAGAACATATTTGATGCTTATGCATCAATTGATAATGGAAAATATATGTGGGATGCACTCGAGGCCAAGTTTGGGGTCTCGGATGCTGGCACTGAGCTATACATCCTGGAGCAATTCTATGATTACAGGATGACTGAAGAGCGCTCTATGGTTCAGCAAGCTCATGAGATACAGTCATTTGCTAGAGAACTTGAGCACTTCAATTGTATTCTAGCGGACAAGTTTGTTGCTGGAGGTATCATTACTAAGCTTCCTCCCACGTGGAGGAACTTTGCTACCTTACTGAAGCATAAAAGGCAGGAGTTTTCCATTCCGGATCTCATTGGTACTCTTGATGTGGAAGAAAAGGCGAGAGCAAAGGACAACCGTGCTCGAGGTATTGAGGGAGGTTCTAGTGCCAATCTGGTACAGAAGAAAAACTTCCAGCCCCACAAGTTCAAGAACAAGGGAAAATTTGATGGAAAAGCAAAGTTTGATGGGAAGAACAAGGTTGTACAACACACAAACTTCAAGATGAAGAATGACAAGAAGAAAGGTGGTTGTCATGTGTGTGGATATCCTGATCATTGGGCTCCTAGTTGCCCTAATCGCTATGACAAGCGTCATCCTGGGAAAGGCGGCAAGACCGCTAATGTTGTCATTGGAGACACTGACATGAAGGATGTTGGGTATGGTATATTTCCCACTATTCTTTCAATATGTCATTCTCCTGATTGGTTAATTGACACAGGTGCTAATATGCATGTACGCGGTGATATTTCCATGTTTTCGTCTTATCAGACTGCAGGGACTTCCACCGTGCTGATGGGAAACGGTTCGAGTGCTTCTATTCGTGGTGTTGGCACGGTCGACCTGAAGTTTACTTCGGGGAAGATCGTGCGGCTGAAGAACGTGCATTATGTCCCCTTCGTCAATAAAAATCTTGTTAGCAGATCTCTTCTGTTTAGAGATGGCTACAAGCTTGTCTTTGAGTCGAATAAATTTGTAACCTTTGTTGGTAAAGGCTATGAGTCAGGAGGCCTGTTTCATTTATACCTTGTCAGAGATTTTCAATAAAGTCATTAATCATGTTTGCAATAATAGTGAATCAAATATGTGGCATTCACAACTTTGTCATGTTAACTTTGGTTGCATGTCGCGATTAGCAAAGTTGAACTTAATCCCTAGTTTCACCACTGTCAATGGATCTAAGTGTCAAGTGTGTGTGCAAGCTAAGCATCCTCGTAAGTCCCATACGACTGCGGAGACAAGAAATCTTGCACCACTAGAGCTCATACATTCTAATCTGTGTGACATGAATGGTGTGTTGACAAAAGGTGGAAAGAAGTATTTTATGACGTTAATTGATGACTCCACTAGATACTGCTATGTGTATCTCCTGAAATCAAAGGATGAAGCTTTGAACTATTTCAAGATCTATAAAACTGAAGTGGAAAACCAACTTGATTGAAAGATCAAGAGGCTTAGGTCCGATCGTGGTGGAGAGTATTTCTCAAATGAATTTGATTCCTTTTGTGCGGAATATGGTATAATCCATCAGAGGGCGCCTCCCTATTCACCTCAGTCAAATGGGGTGGCCGAAAGAAAGAACCATACTCTAACTGATTTGGTTAACGCCATGTTAGACACATCGGGGCTCTCCAAGGCATGGTGGGGGGACGCAATATTGACGGCATGTCATGTCCTAAACCGAGTTCCCACAAAGAACAAAGAGATAACTCTATTCGAGGAATGGGAGAAAAAAAGGTTAAAACTCTCTTATCTACGAATGTGGGGTTGTTTGGCGAAAGTCAATGTGCCAATTCCAAAGAAGCGCAAGCTTGGACCAAAGACTGTGGATTGTGTTTTTCTGGGATATGCTATTCATAGCATTGGTTATAGATTCTTGGTTGTAGAATCAAAGGTACATGACATGCATGTCGGTATGATCATGGAGTCGAATGATGCGACTTTCTTTGAAGATATCTTTCACATGAAGGATATGGCTACCTCATCTAATCAGGAGATGCCTAGTTCATCGAATCAGGAACCAGTTACAATTACTGAACCTGTCATTTCGATGGAACACTTTGAAAATCATGTGGAGGAGAACAATGAAGTTCCTACTAGGAGCAAGAGACAGAGGACTGGAAAGTCCTTTGGTGATGATTTTCTTGTGTATCTCATAGATGACACTCCCAGTTCTATTTCAGAGGCCTATGCATCTGAAGATGCTAACTACTGGAAGGAAGCGGTCTGTAGTGAGATGGATTCCATCTTGGCGAATGAAACTTGGGAGATAACTGGTCATCCTTATGGGTGCAAACCTATAGGGTGCAAATGGGTATTCAAGAAGAAGCTTAGGCCTGATGGTACTATCGAAAAGTACGAGGCATGGCTCATGGCCAAGGGTCATACCCAAAAGGAAGGTGAAGACTTCTTTGATACCTACTCACTTGTAGCTCGACTAACCACTATTCGAGTTCTTCTTTCACTAGCTGTCTCACATGGTATTCTCGTTCATCAAATGGATGTCAAGACTGCTTTCCTAAATGGAGAGTTGGAAGATGAAATTTATATGGAACAACCAGATGGATTTGTAGTAGATGTTCAGGAAGGAAAAGTGTGCAAGTTGCTGAAGTCTTTGTATGGACTCAAGCAAGCACCCAAACAGTGGCATGAGAAGTTTGAAAGAACTTTAACGGCTTCAGGCTTTGTTATAAACAAAGCTGATAAATGTGTGTACTATCGCCATGGTGGGGGCGAGGGAATTATCCTTTGCTTGTATGTTGATGACATACTGATTTTCAGAACAAATCTAAAGGTTATTAAGGAGGTCAAGGATTTCATATCTCGTTGCTTTGAGATGAAGGATTTAGGAGTGGCTGATTGCATTCTAAACATCAAGTTGTTGAGAGACGATGATGGTGGGATTACATTGCTTCAATCTCACTGTGTAGAAAAGATCTTGAGCCGCTTTGGCTCCAGTGACTGCAAGCCCTCTCCAACACCATATGATGCTATTGTGTTGCTCCGAAAGAATCGAAGAATTGCTAGAGACCAATTGAAATATTCTCATATTATTGGCTCGCTTATGTATTTAATCAGTGCTACAAGACCTGACATCTCTTTTGCTATTAGCAAACTGAGCCGGTTTGTCCCAAAACCAGGAGATGTGCATTGGAAAGCTCTAGAGAGAGTTTTGCGTTATTTGAAAGGCACTGCGAATTATGGAATTCACTACACTGGGCACCCAAAGGTGCTTGAAGGGTATAGTGACTCAAACTGGATCTCAGATGCTGATGAGATAAAGTCCACGAGTGGATATGCATTCACTCATGGAGGTGGCGCTGTTTCTTGGAAGTCTTGCAAGCAGACCATCTTAACAAGGTCAACAATGGAAGCAGAACTCACAGCACTAGATACAGCTGCGGTCGAAGCGGATTGGCTTCATCGTCTCTTGAATGACTTGCCGGTTGTTGAGAAACCTGTACTGGGTATCCTTATGAACCACGACAATCAAACCGTGATCACGAAAGTGAGTAGCTCAAAGGATAACATGAAGTCATCAAGACACGTTCAGAGAAGGTTAAAATCTATCAGGAAAATGAGAAACGCCGGAGTTATTGCATTGGATTATATCCGAACGTCTAAAAATCTGGCAGATCCTTTTACTAAGGGTCTATCACGTAATGTGATAGATAATGCATCGAGGGAGATGGGTATGAGACCCACAATATGAGTTGTTCACAGTGGTAACCTAGTCTATGTGATCGGAGATCCCGTGAATTAGATGTGGAAGACAAGCTGTTGATCAACTGAGAGGAGAGTATCCTTACTATAAACAATACCACTCCATGAAGATGCAATACTCTCCTAATCTGCATGGCAGGTTGATGTATATCTTAATGTGTTCTAAGTGGCTCATTGAAGCAGAGATGTTGTCATGCAGAACATCTTTTGAAGAACGCACCTATATGGGTCTAATTGTTAAACATCACAATCTATGAGAGTAGGGTTCTCTCTAGTAAACTCATGAAAGGTCCCGGAGTATGACGCATAAGCTCCACCCGCGGGGAAGACCCACGGTAGCCATGTATCGGTCAAGGCTTTATGTGAAGCTAGATTCGCAGAAAACTTGCAGTTCAAGGCCCAGTCCACTGTTCAAGTTGCTTACTAGTGTAGCATAGAGTTCTAGGTGGAAGTTCAACTCAACAGTCTCCACTACAGTACTGGTATATAAAACAGTGTTTTGGAACCAAAGGCAAATTTTGTGTGCCTCTGGGATCTGGTGGGGGATTGTTGGAATTTTGTCTATTTTGGACCAGCCCAATAGCAGTTTCAGAAATTCCTAATAAATCCTAGAGGCCCACGCAGCCCATTCGTTCAAGGCAAGAGGTGGAACTAAAGTTTAGTCCCACATTGCTAGTTTAGAGGGAGTTGGACCTCTTTATAAGGTAGGTTCTTTCCCCACATGTATGAGCATGAGAACAAGAGGGACATCCATGCGCGCTCCTCCTCCGCCACCCGCCTCGCCACGCCACGCCTCGCCACGACGCGCCGCGTCGAGCCGCGGGTTGTGGGAATGAGCCAAGCCGATGTATATGTTTTTTCCACACACGACGGGTATACGAACGGTCACACGGGAGCTGAAACATTTTGCTGTAGTGGAGATTGATTACGAACGGCGCACCTCTTCACCTGCTGCCTGTTTGCTTCGTCTCCCTCTATTGCTTTACCTCCCATCGCAAGCTGTTTGCCTCTCTCTCCTGTGCCTATATAAGAGAGGTCGCTCCTCTCCAGAGAGACACACCGGAAGATCATCTCCCTCTCGCCACCAAGTTCCCGAGCATTGCGCTGCCGCTATGATCTTCCCCATCCCGGCTTGCAGTGTGCACGCTAGGTCGAGATAGTAGGCCTCTGAAACCGCACCTCTTTTAGTCCTGTATGGGAGAAGGGTGATAAGGTTTTTGGGGAGCGCTCGGTGCGACTACTGATTTCTTGGTCACAGATGCCCCGAACTCTCACGACTACTTCCCCGACGATGACTTCTTCCCTGACGTCGACAACCTCCTCGACGACATGGCTGGCGAGGATGCCGACCCCAAGTCCAGTGCTTCTGCTACTGTTGCCTCGTATGTGTTCTTCTTTCTGTTAGATGTCCTGCCACAGTTTCTTGTACTAGTACTTGCCCTACGTATGTTAGGTTCTACTTCATATATGCAACTTGCTCTACTGTCTGCTCTAGATATGTTAGGCTACAATTCATATATGCAGATGCTATTTACCTTCTCTCTGTCAGAACACATGACTTGTTTTATCTCTACTATATTAGTCCTGCTTTATCTAGTATTTCTGTTAATAAAATCATTTGGTAAATTCCTCATTTTTCCAACAGCAACGTCTACTTCTTTAGGATCAAAGAAGAAGAATGAAGAATGCAAGATCAAGAATCCGCAGATCAACAATGAAGGCATGGAGAAGATATTGGCCCAACTAGTGGGAGCAGTTATAGAAGTTGGATATCTACTAAAATGCCTAATTGTGGTTCTTGTTTTCTTTGGTCTTACTATTCTAGCAAAGATTTGATGAATACTATGTATCCAGTGCCGTTGAAGAAAATAAAGAAGCAAAGAAGTGTTTTTTCATTTCTGAAATTGAAATGCAAATTACTGATTTACGGGTCGGCTAAGGCGGCGACCGAGCAGACCCCACAAAACGGACCCGAAAAAAGGATATTCTCCTTTTTACGGGTTATCTTTTTTACGAGTCCACTTTGCGGGGTCTACTCGGCCGTTGATGCGGCTTGAACTACATCGGTATTTCCCCAAAGAGGAAGGGATGATGCAGCATAGCTATGGTAGGTATTTCCCTGAATGATGAGACCAAGGTTATCGAACCAGTACGAGAACCACGCAACACCACGTAAACAGCTCCTGCACACAAAGAACAAATACTTGCAACCCGACGTAAGAGAGGGGTTGTCAATCCCTCACGGGTAAAAAGATAGGTAAAATTGTAGTAGATTGGATAAATAGATCTCGCGGGAACGTGAGATAAAATAAATAAATAAAAATTGCAGCAAGGTATTTTTGGATTAATAGATCTGAAAATAAAAGCAAATAAAAATAGACCGCAAAGGCAAATATAATAAAGAAGAGACCCAGGGGCCGTAGATTTCACTAATGGCTTCTCTCGAGAAAAATAGCATACAGTTGGTAAACGAATTACTGTTGGGCAATTGATAGAACTTCACATAATCATGACGATATCCTGGTAATGATCATTATATAGGCATCACGTTCAAGATTAGTAGACCGACTCTTGCCTGCATCTACTACTATTACTCCACACATCGATCGCTATCCAGCATGCATCTAATGTAATAAGTTCATGGAGAAACATAGTAATGCAATAAGACAATGACATGATGTAGACAAGATCTATTTATGTAGAAATAGACCCCATCTTGTTATCCTTAATAGCAATGATACATACGTGTCGGTTCCCCTTCTGTCACTAGGATCAAGCACCATCAGATCGAACCCATCACAAAGCACCTCTTCCCATGGCAAGAAAAATTGACCTAGTTCGGCTAACTAAACCGAAGATTCGAAGAAGAAATATGAGGATATAAGTAATCATGCATATAAGAGATCAAAAGACTAAAATAACTTTCATGGATAAAAACATTGATCTGATCATAAACTCAAAGTTCATTGGATCCCAACAAACACGCCGCCAAAAGAGTTACATCAAATAAATCTCCAAGAGACCATTGTATTGTGAATCAAAAAGAAGAGAGGAAGCCATCTAGCTACTAACTACGGACCCGTAGGTCTACACTGAACTACTCAAGCATCATCCGAGAGGCACCAATGAGGATCATGAACCCCTTCGTGATGATGTCTATATTGGATCTGGTGGTTCTGGAACTTGCGGCGGCTTGAATTGATTTTCGTCGACTCCCCTAGGGTTTCTGAATATTGGGGTTTCTATAGAGCAAAGAGGCCGTGCGGGAGGCCACCGAGGTGGGCACAACCCACCTGGGCGTTCCTGGGCCCCCAGGCACGCCCTGGTGGGTTGTGCTCCCCTCAGAGCTCCCCTCGGGTACTTTCTTGGCCCAACAGGTGTCTTCTGCTCCAAAAAATCCAAAAAAGTTTTGTGTTGCGTCATTGTGACAATTTTTTTTATTTTTTTATATTTGTCACAAACATGAATTTCGAACTAGTTTTTTTAGGCGAACGAATTATGTGTTGGGGAACGTAGTATTTCAAAAAAAAATCCTATGGCACGCAAGATCTATCTAGGAGAAGCCTAGCAATGAGCGGGGAGAGTGTGTCCACGTACCCTCGTAGACCAAAAGCGGAAGCGTTTAGTAACGCGGTTGATGTAGTCGAACGTCTTCGTGATCCAACCGATCCAAGTACGAAACGTACGGCACCTCCGGTTCAGCACATGTTCAGCTCGATGACATCCCTCTATCCCTTGATCCAGTTGAGGCCGAGGGAGAGTTCTGTCAGCACGACGGCATGGTGACGGTGATGATGAAGTTACCGGCGCAGGGCTTCACCTAAGCACTACGACAATATGATCGAGGTGTGTTACTGTGGAGGGGGGCACTGCACACGGTTAAGGGAAACTTGTGTGTTCTAGGGTGCCCCCTGCCCCCGTATATAAAGGAGGGGAGGGGAGGCCGGCCGGCCCCACTAGGGCACGTCAGGAGAGGGGAATTCTACTAGGACTGCAAGTCCTAGTAGGTTTCCACCTAAGGAAGAGGGGAAAGAAGGAAGGAAGAGGGGGAAGGGAAGGAAAGGGGGGCGCTGCCCCCTTCCCCTCGTCCAATTCGGACCCAAAGGTGGGGGCGCGCGGCCAGCTCCACTTGGTCATTCCTCTCTTCCCACTAAGGCCCATCGAGGCCCATTAGTTCCCCCGGGGGGTTCCGATAACCCTCCGACACTCTGATATTTATCCAGTAAGCCCCAGAACTCATCCAGCGTTCGAATAACATTGTACAATATATGAATCTTGATGTCTCGAACATTTCGATACTCCTCGTCATGTCAGTTTTCTCATCCGGGACTCCGAACAAACTTCGGTCATCAAATCGCATAACTCATAATACAAATCATACTCGAACATTAAGCGTGCAGACCCTACGGGTTTGAGAACTATGTAGACATGACCAAGACACATCTCCAGTCAATAACCAATAGCGGACCTTGGATGCTCAAATTGGCTCCTACATATTCTACGAAGATCGTTATTGGTCAAACCGCATAACAACATACGTTGTTACCTTTGTCATCGGTATGTTACTTGCCCAAAATTCGATCATCGGTATCCTCATACCTAGTTCAATCTCGTTACCGGCAGTTCTCTTTACTCGTTCCGTAATGCATCATCCCACAAATAACTCATTAGTCACATTGCTTGCAAGGCTTATAGTGATCATTGAAGGAAATATGCCCTAGAGGCAATAATAAAGTTATTATTTATTTCCTTATATCATGAGAAATGTTTATTATTCATGCTACAATTGTATTAACCGGAAACATAATACATGTGTGAATACATAGACAAACATAGTGTCACTAGTATGCCTCTACTTGACTAGCTTGTTTATCAAAGATGGTTATGTTTCCTAGCCATGGACAAAAGAGTTGTCATTTGATTAACGGGATCACATCATTAGGAGAATGATTTGATTGACTTGACCCATTCTGTTAGCTTAGCACTTGATCGTTTAGTATGTTGCTATTGCTTTCTTCATGACTTATACATGTTCCTGTAACTATGAGATTATGCAACTCCCATTTACTGGAGGAACACTTTGGGTGCTACCAAACGTCACAACGTAGCTGGGTGATTATAAAGGAGTACTACAGGTGTCTCCAAAGGTACATGTTGGGTTGGCGTATTTCGAGATTAGGTTTTGTCGTATCTCTGGGCCCTCTCGGTAATGCACATCACTATAAGCCTTGCAAGCAATGTAACTAATGAGTTAGTTACGGAATGATGCATTACGTAACGAGTAAAGAGACTTGCCGGTAATGAGATTGAACTAGGTATTAGATACCGATGATCGAATCTCGGGCAAGTAACATGCCGATGACAAAGGGAACAATGTATGTTGTTATGCGGTTTGACCGATAAAGATCTTCGTAGAATATGTAGGAGCCAATATGAGCATCCAGGTTCCGCTATTGGTTATTGACCGAGAATAGTTCTAGGTCATGTCTACATAGTTCTCGAACCCGTAGGGTCCGCACGCTTAACGTTACGATGACAGTTTTATTATGAGTTTATATATTTTGATGTACCGAAGGTTGTTCGGAGTCCCGGATGTGATCCAGGACATGACGAGGAGTCTCGAAATGGTCGAGACATAAAGATTTATATATTGGAAGCCTATATTTGGATATCGGAATCATTCTGGGAGAAACCGGGATTTTTCCGGAGTACCGGGGGGTTATCGGAACCCCCCCCCCCCCCCGGGGGGGTGTTATTGGGCCTACATGGGCCATGAGGGAGAAGAGGAGGGCCGGCCAGGGCAGGCCACGCGCCCCCTCCCCCCTAGTCCGAATAGGACAAGGAGGGGGGGCGGCGCCCCCCCCCCCCTTTCCTCTTTCCCCTCCCCCCTTTCCTTCTCCACCAAGGCAAGAGGGGGGAGTCCTACTCCCGGTGGGAGTAGGACTCCTCCAGGCGCATCCCTTGGGGGCCGGCTGCACCTCCCCCCTCCCTCCTTTATATACGGGGGCAGGGGGCACCCTAGAACACACAAGTTGATCTTCGTGATCGTTCCTTAGCCATGTGCGGTGCCCCCCTCCACCATATTCCACCTTGGTCATATCGTCGTGGAGTTTAGGCGAAGCCCTGCGCCGGTAGAACATCATCATCGTCACAACGCCGTCGTGCTGATGGAACTCATCCCCGACACTTTGCTGGATCGGAGTCCGGGGATCATCATCGAGCTGAACGTGTGCTGAACTCGGAGGTGCCGTACGTACAGTACTTGGATCGGTCGGATCGTGAAGACGTATGACTACATCAACCGCGTTGTCATAACGCTTCCACTTACGGTCTACGAGGGTACCTGGACATTACTCTCCCCTCTCGTTTCTATGCATCACCATGATCTTGCGTGTGCGTAGGAATTTTTTTTGAAATTACTACGTTCCCCAACAGTGGCATCCGAGCCTAGGTTTTATGCATAGATGGTATATGCACGAGTAGAACACAAGTGAGTTGTGGGCGATATAAGTCATACTGCTTACCAGCATGTCATACTTTGGTTCAGCGGCATTGTGAGATGAAGCGGCCCGGACCGACATTACGCGTACGCTTACGCGAGACTGGTTTCACCGCTATGAGCACTTGTTGCTTAAAGGTGACCGGCGGGTGTCTATCTCTCTCACTTTAGTTGAACCGAGTGTGGCTACGCCCGGTCCTTGCGAAGGTTAAAACAGCACCAACTTGACAAACTATCGTTGTGGTTTTGATGCGTAGGTAAGAACGGTTCTTGCTCAGCCCATAGCAGCCACGTAAAATTTGCAACAACAAAGTAGAGGACGTCTAACTTGTTTTCGTAGGGCATGTTGTGATGTGATATGGTCAAGACATGATGAGATATAAGTTTTTGTATGAGATGATCATGTTTTGTTGAAGTTATCGGCAACTGGCAGAAGCCCTATGGTTGTCTCTTTGTTGCATAAGATGCAAGTGCCAAATAATTGCTTTACTTTATCGCTATGCGATAGCAATAGTTGCAAGAGCAATAGTTGGCGAGACGACCATGTGACGACACATTGATATAGATCAAGATGATGAAGATCATGGTGTCATGCCGGTAACGAATAGAGATCATGACAGTACTTTGGAGATGGAGATCAAAGGCGCAAGATGATCATGGCCATATCATGTCACATATTTTGATTGCATATGATGTTTATCTGTTATACATCTTATTCTGTTTTGTTTGACGGTAGCATTTTAAGATGATCTCTCAAAAGAATTATCAAGAAGTGTTCTCCCTGAGTATGCACCGTTGCGAAAGTTCTTCGTGCTGAGACACCACGTGATGATCGGGTGTGATAGGCTCTACGTTCAAATACAACAGGTGCAAAACAGTTGCACACGCGGAATACTCAGGTTAAACTTGACGAGCCTAGCATATAACAGATATGGCCTCGGAACACGAAGACCGAAAGGTCGAGCGTAAATCATATAGTAGATATGATCAACATATTGATGTTCACCATTGAAACTACTCCATCTCACGTGATGATCGGACATGGTGTAGTTGATATGGATCACGTAATCACTTAGAGGATTAGAGGGATGTCTATCTAAGTGGGAGTTCTTAAGTAATATGATTAATTGAACTTAAATTTATCATGAACTTAGTCCTGGTAGTATTTTGCAAATTATGTTGTAGATCAATAGCTTGTGTTGTTGCTTTCATATGTTTATTTTGATATGTTCCTAGAGAAAATTATGTTGAAAGATGTTACTAGCAATGATGCGGATTGGATCCGTGATCTGAGGTTTATCCTCATTGCTGCACAGAAGAATTATGTCCTTAATGCACTGCTAGGTGAAAAACCTATTGCAGGAGCAGATGCAGACGTTATGAACGTTTGGCTAGCTCAAAATGATGACTACTTGATAGTTTAGTGCACCATGCTTAAACAGCTTAGAATAGGGACTTCAAAGATGTTTTGAACGTCATGGACCATATGAGATGTTCTAGGAGTTGATGTTAATATTTCAAGCAAATACCCGAGTTGAGAGATATGAAGTCTCCAACAAGTTCTATAGCTAAAAGATGGAGGAGAATCGCTCAACTAGTGAGCAAGTGCTTAGATTGTCTGAGTACTACAATCGCTTGAATCAAGTGGGACTTAATCTTCCAGATAAGATAGTGATTGGCAGAGTTCTCTAGTCATCATCACCAAGTTACTGGAACTTCGTGATGAACTATAATGCAAGAGATGACGAAAATGATTCTCGAGCTCTTCGTGATGCTGAAATCAACGAAGGTAGAAATCAAGAAAGAGCATCAAGTGTTGATGATTGACAAGACCACTAGTTTCAAGAAAAGGGCAAAGGAAAAGAAAGGGAACTTCAGGTAGAATGGCAAGCAAGTTGTCACTCCCGTGAAGAAGCCCAAAGATGGACCAAAGCCTGAAACTGGGTGATTATACTGCAAAGGAAATGGTCACTAGAAGCGAAAATGCCCTGAATATTTGGTGGATAAGAAGGATGGCAAAGTGAACAAGGGTATATTTGATATACATGTTATTGATGTGTACTTTACTAGTGTTTATAGTAGCCCCTGAGTATTTGATACTTGTTCGGTTGCTAAATATTAGTAACTCGAAACAGGAGTTACAAAATAAACAGAGACTAGTTGAGGGTGAAGTGATGATGTGTGTTGGAAGTAGTTCCAAGATTGATATGATCATCATCACACTCTCCCTACACTTTCGAGATTAGTGTTGAACCTAAATAAATGTTATTTGGCATTTGCGTTGAGCATGAATATGATTTGATCATGTTTATTGCAATACGGTTATTCATTTAAAATCAGAGAATAATTTTTGTTCTGTTTACATGAATAAAACCTTCAAATGGTCATACACCCAATGAAAATAGTTTGTTGGATCTCGATTGTAGTGATACACATATTCATAATATTGATGCCAAAATATGCAAAGTTAATAATGATAGTGCAACTTATTTGTGGCATTGCCATTTGGATCGTATCAGTGTAAAGCGCATGAAGAAACTCCATAAAGATGGATTTTTGGAATCACTTGGTTATGAATCATTTGATGCTTGCAAACCGTGCTTTTTGGACAAGATGACTAAAACTCCGTTCTCCAGAACAATGGAACGAGCTAGTGACTTATTGGAAATAATACATACCAATGTATGCGGTCCAATGAGTGTTGATGCTCGTGGCGGGTATTGTTATTTTCTGACCTTCACAAGATGAATTGAGCAGATATGAGTATATCTACTTAACGAAGCACAAGTCTGAAACATTTGAAAAGTTCAAAGAATTTCAGGGTGAAGTGAAGAATCATCGTAACAAGAAAATAAAGTTTCTGCAATTTGATCGCGGAGACAAATATTTGAGTTATGAGTTTGGTCTTCAATTAAAACAATGTGGAATAGTTTCACAAATTCATGCCACCTAGAACACCACAGCTTAATGGTGTGTCCGAACGTCATAACAGTACTTTATTAGATATGGTGCGATCTATGATGTCTCTTATCGGTTTTACCACTATCGTTTTGGGGTTGTGCATTAGAGACAGCTGCATTCACGTTTAATAGGGCACCATCAAAATCCGTTTGAGACGACGCCTTATGAACTGTGGTTTAGCAAGAAACCAAAGTTGTCGTTTCTTAAAATTTGGGACTGCGATGCTTATGTGAAAAGTTTCAACTTGATAAGCTCGAACCCAAATCGGAGAAGTGCGTCTTCATAGAATACCCAAAGGAAACTATTGGGTACACCTTCTATCACAGATCTGAAAGCAAGATATTCGTTGCTAAGAATGGATCCTTTCTAGAGAAGGAGTTCCTCTCGAAAGAAGTGAGTGGGAGAAAAGTAGAACTTGATAAGGTAATAGTACCTTCTCCTGAATTGGAAAATAGTTCATCACTGAAATCAGTTCCAGCGATTCCTACACCAATTAGTGAGGAAGCTAATGATGATGATCATGAAACTTTAGATCAAGTTATTACAGAACCTCGTAGGTCTTCCAGAGTAAGGTCCGCACCAGAGTGGTACGGTAATCCTGTTCTGGAAGTCATGTTACTAGACCATGATGAACCTACGAACTATGAGGAAGCGATGATGAGCCCAGATTCCGCGAAATGGCTTGAGGCCATGAAATCTGAGATGGGATCCATGTATGAGAACAAAGTGTGGACTTTGGTGGATTTTCCCGATGATCAGCAAGCCATATTGTATAAATGGATCTTCAAGAGGAAGACGGATGTTGATAGTAGTGTAACTATCTACAAAGCTCGACTTGTCGCAAAAAGGTTTTCGACAAGGTGTTGACTACAATGAGATTTTCTCAACTGTAGCGATGCTTAAGTCTGTCTGAATCATGTTAGCAATTGCCACATTTTATGAAATCTGGCAAAAGGATGTCAAAACTGCATTCCTTAATGGATTTATTAAAGAAGAGTTGTATATGATGCAACCAGAAGGTTTTGTCAATCCTAAAGGTGCTAACAAAGTGTGCAAGCCCCAGTGATCCATTTATGGACTGGTGCAAGCCTCTCGGAGTTGGAATATACGCTTTGATGAGTTGATCAAAGCATATGGTTTTATACAGACTTTTTCAGAAGCCTGTATTTACAAGAAAGTGAGTGGGAGCTCTGTAGCATTTCTAATATTATATGTGGATGACATATTGTTGATTGGAAATGATATAGAAATTCTGGATAGCATGAAAGGATACTTGAATAAGAGTTTTTCAAAGAAAGACCTTGGTGAAGCTGCTTACACATTGAGCATCAAGATCTATATAGATAAATCAAGACGCTTGATAAGATTTTTCAATGAGTACATACCTTGATAAATTTTTGAAATAGTTCAAAATGGAACAGTCAAAGAAGGAGTTCTTGCCTGTGTTGCAAGGTGTAAAGTTGAGTAAGACTCAAGACCCGACCATGGCAGAAAATAGAAAGAGAATGAAAAGTCATTCCCTATGCATCAGTCATAGGTTCTATAAAGTATGCTATGTTGTGAACCAGACATATTGTATACCTTGCTCTGAGTTTGGCAAAGGAATACAATTTTGATCTAATAGTAGATCATTGGACAGCGGTCAAGAATATCCTTAGTGAGGACTAAGGAGATGTTTCTCGATTATGGAGGTGATAAAAGAGTTAGTTGTAAAAGTTACATCGGTGCAAACTTTTACACTAATCTAGATGACTCTAAGTCTCAATCTGGATACATATTGAAAGTGGGAGCAATTAGCTAGAGTATCTCCATGCAGAGCATTGAAGACATAGAATATTTGCAAAATACATACGGCTTTGTATGTGACAGACCAGTTGACTAAATTTCTCTCACGAACAAAACATGATCATACCTTTGTACTCTTTGGGTGTTAATCACATAGCGATGTGAGCTAGATTATTAACTCTAGTAAACCCTTTGGGTGTTGGTCACATGACGATGTGAACTATGGGTGTTAATCACATACAGATGTGAATATTGGTGTTAAATCACATGGTGATGTGAACTAGATTATTCACTCTAGTGCAAGTGGGAGACTGAAGGAAATATGCCCTAGAGGCAATAATAAAGTTATTATTTATTTCCTTATATCATGATACATGTTTATTATTCATGCTACAATTGTATTAACCGGAAACATAATACATGTGTGAATACATAGACAAACATAGTGTCACTAGTATGCCTCTACTTGACTAGCTCGTTTATCAAAGATGGTTATGTTTCCTAGCCATGGACAAAAGAGTTGTCATTTGATTAACGGGATCACATCATTATGAGAATGATGTGATTGACTTGACCCATTCCGTTAGCTTAGCACTTGATCGTTTAGTATGTTGCTATTGCTTTCTTCATGACTTATACATGTTCCTATAACTATGAGATTATGCAACTCCCGTTTATCGGAGGAACACTTTGGGTGCTACCAAACGTCACAACGTAACTGAGTGATTATAAAGGAGTACTACAGGTGTCTCCAAATGTACATGTTGGGATGGCGTATTTCGAGATTAGGTTTTGTCACTCCGATTGTCGGAGAGGTATCTCTGGGCCCTCTCGGTAATGCACATCACTATAAGCCTTGCAAGTAATGTAACTAATGAGTTAGTTACGGAATGATGCATTACGTAACAAGTAAAGAGACTTGCCGGTAATGAGATTGAACTAGGTATTAGATACCGACGATCGAATCTCGGGCAAGTAACATGCCGATGACAAAGGGAACAACGTATGTTGTTATGCGGTTTGACCGATAAAGATCTTCATAGAATATGTAGGAGCCAATATGAGCATCCAGGTTCCGCTATTGGTTATTGACCGAGAATAGTTCCAGGTCATGTCTACATAGTTCTCGAACCCGTAGGGTCCACACGCTTAACGTTACGCTGACAGTTTTATTATGAGTTTATATATTTTGATGTACCGAAGGTTGTTCGGAGTCCCGGATGTGATCCAGGACATGACGAGGAGTCTCGAAATGGTCGAGACATAAAGATTGATATATTGGAAGCCTATATTTGGATATCAGAATCGTTCCGGGAGAAACCGGGATTTTCCGGAGTACCGGGGGGTTACCGGAACCCACCCCCCCCCCAGGGGGGGGGGGGTTATTGGGCCTACATGGGCCATGAGGGAGAAGAGGAGGGTCGGCCAGGGCAGGCCGCGCGCCCCCTCCCCCTAGTCCGAATAGGACAAGGAGGGGGGGCGGCGCCCCCCCTTTCCTCTTTCCCCTCCCCCCTTTCCTTCTCCACCAAGGCAACAGGGGGGAGTCCTACTCCCAGTGGGAGTAGGACTCCTCCAGGCGCACCCCTTGGGGGCCGGCCGCACCTCCCCCCTCCCTCCTTTATATACGGGGGCAGGGGGCACCCTAGAACACACAAGTTGATCTTCGTGATCATTCCTTAGTCGTGTGCGGTGCCCCCCTCCACCATATTCCACCTCGGTCATATCGTCACGGAGTTTAGGCGAAGCCCTGCGCCGGTAGAACATCATCATCGTCACCACGCTGTCGTGCTGACGGAACTCAGCCCCGACACTTTGCTGGATCGGAGTCCGGGGATCATCATCGAGCTAAACGTGTGCTGAACTCGGAGGTGCCGTACGTTCGGTACTTGGATCGGTCGGATCGTGAAGACGTACGACTACATCAACCGTGTTGTCATAACGCTTCCGCTTACGGTCTACGAGGGTACGTGGACATTACTCTCCCCTCTCGTTGCTATGCATCACCATGATCTTGCGTGTGCGTAGGATTTTTTTTTTTTTTGAAATTACTACGTTCCCCAACAATCATCATTACCGAGAGGGCCCAGAGATACCTCTCCGATACACGGAGTGACACCACGTAGACACCTGTAGAGCATCTTTATAATCACCCAATTACGTTGTGACATTTGATAGCACACTAAGTGTTCCTCCGTTATTCGGGAGTTGCATAATCTCATAGTCATAGGAACATGTATAAGTCATGAAGAAAGCAATAGCAATAAACTAAATGATCATAGTGCTAAGCTAACGAATGAGTCTTGTCCATCACATCATTCTCTCATGATATGATCGCGTTCATCAAATGACAACACATGTCTATGGCTAGGAAACTTAACCATCTTTGATTAACGAGCTAGTCAAGTAGAGGCATACTAGGGACACTCTGTTTGTCTATGTATCCACACATGTACTAAGTTTCCGATTAATACAATTCTAGCATGAATAATAAACATTTATCATGATATAAGGAAATATAAATAAAAACTTTATTATTGCCTCTAGGGCATATTTCCTTCAGTCTCCCAGTTGCACTAGAGTCAATAATCTAGATTACATAGTAATGATTCTAACACCCATGGAGTCCTGGTGTTGATCATGTTTTGCTCGTGAGAGAGGCTTAGTCAATGGGTCTATAATATTCAGATCTGTATGTATTTTGCAAATCTCTATGCATCCCTCTTTGACTTGATTACGGATGGAACTGAAGTGTCTCTTGATGTGATTGGTTCTCTTGTGAAATCTGGATTCCTTCGCCAAGGCAATTGCTCAAGTATTGTCACAAAAGATTTTCATTGGACCCAATGCACTAGGTGTGACACCTAGATCGGATATGAACTCCTTCATCCAGACTCCTTCATTTGCTGCTTCCGAAGCAGCTATGTACTCTTCTTCACACATAGATCCCGCCACGATGCTTTGCTTACAACTGCACCAACTGATAGCTCCACCATTCAATATGAATACGTATCCAGTTTGTGACTTAGAGTCATCCGGATCAGTGTCAAAGCTTGCATCGACGTAACCATTTACGACGAGCTCTTTGTCACCTCCATAAACGAGAAACATATCCTTAGTCCTTTTCAGGTATTTCAGGATGTTCTTGACCGCTGTCCAGTGATCCACTCCTAGATTACTTTGGTACCACCCTGCTAAACTAATAGCAAGGCACACATCAGGTCTGGTACACAGCATTGCATACATGATAGAACCTATGGCTGAAACATAGGGAATGACTTTCATTTTCTCTCTATCTTCTGCAGTGGTCGGGCATTGAGTCTGATTCAACTTCACACCTGTAACACAGGCAAGAACCCTTTCTTTGCTTGGTCCATTTTGAACTTCTTCAAAACTTTATCAAGGTATGTGCTTTGTGAAAGTCCAATTAAGCGTCTTGATCTATCTCTATAGATCTTGATGCCCAATATATAAGCAGCTTCACCGAGGTCGTTCATTGAAAAATTCTTATTCAAGTATCCTTTTATGCTATCCAGAAATTTCATATCATTTCCGATCCACATATAATATCAGAAATGCTATAGAGCTCCCACTCACTTTGTTGTAAATACAGGCTTCTCCAAAAGTCTGTATAAAACCATATGCTTTTCTCACACTATCAAAGCATATATTCCAACTCCGAGAGGATTGCACCAGTCCATAAATGTATCGCTGGAGCTTGCACACTTTGTTAGCACCTTTTGGATCGACAAAGCCTTCTGGTTGCATCATATACAACTCTTCTTTAAGATATCCATTAAGGAATGTAGTTTTGACATCCATTTGACAAATTTCATAATCATAAAATACGGCAATTGCTAACATGATTCAGATAGACTTAAGCATCACTACGAGTGAGAAGGTCTCATCGTAGTCAACTCCTTGAACTTGTCGAAAACCTTTCGCAACAAGTTGAGCTTTGTAGACAGTAACATTACTGTCCGCGTCAGTCTTCTTCTTGAAGATCCATTTATTCTCTATGGCTTGTTGATCATCGGGCAAGTCAACCAAAGTCCACACTTTGTTCTCATACATGGATCCCATCTCAGATTTCATGTCTTCAAGCCATTTCGCGGAATGTGGGCTCATCACTGCTTCCTCATAATTTGTAGGTTCGTCATGGTCGTGTAACATGACCTCCAGAACAGGATCACCATAACACTCTGGTGCGGATCTTACTCTGGTTGACCTACGAGGTTCGGTAGTAACTTGATCAGAAGTTTCATGATCATCATCATTAGCTTCCTCACTAATGGTGTGGGAATCACTGGAACTTATTTATGTGATGAACTACTTTCCAATAAGGGAGCAGGTACAATTACCTCATCAAGTTCTACTTTCCTCCCACTCACTTCTTTCGAGAGAAAATCCTTCTCTAGAAAGGATCCATTTTTAGCAACAAATATCTTGCCTTCGGATCTATGATAGAAGGTGTACCCAATAGTCTCTTTTGGGTATCCTATGAAGACACATTTCTCCGATTTGGGTTCGAGCTTATCAGGTTGAAGCTTTTTCACATTAGCATCGCAGCCCCAAACTTTAAGAAACGACAACTTGGGTTTCTTGCCAAACCACAGTTCATATGGTGTCCTCTCAACGGATTAAAATGGTGCCCTATTTAACGTGAATGTAGCCGTCTCTAAAGCATAACCCCAAAATGATAGCGGTAAATCAGTAAGAGACATCATAGATCGCACTATATCTAATAAAGTGCGGTTACGACGTTCGGACACACCATTACAGTGTGGTGTCCCGGGTGGCATGAGTTGCGAAACTATTCCGCATTGTTTCAAATGAAGACCACACTCATAACTCAAATATTCACCTCCACGATTGGATCGTAGAATCTTTATTTTCTTGTTACGATGATTTTCCACTTCACTCGGAAACTCTTTGAATTTTTCAAATGCTTCAGACTTATGTTTCATCAAGTAGATATACCCATATCTGCTCAAATCATCTGTGAAGGTCGGTAAATAATGATACCTGCCACGATCCTCAACCCTCAACGGACCGCATACATCAGTATGTATTATTTCCAACAAGTTTATTGCTCGCTCCATTGTTCCGGAGAACGGAGTCTTAGACATCTTGCCCATGAGGCATGGTTCACAAGCATCAAGTGATTCATAATCAAGTGATTCCAAAAGCCCATCAGCTTGGAGTTTCTTCATGCGCTTTACACCAATATGACCTAAACGGCAATGCCACAAATAAGTTGCACTATCCTTATTAAAAGTATATCTTTTGGCTTCAATACTATGAATATGTGTGTCACTACTATCGAGATTCAACAAAATAGACCACTCATCAAGGGTGCATGACCATAAAAGATATTACTCATATAAATAGAACAACCATTTTTCTCTGATTTAAATGAATAACCGTCTCGCATCAAACAAGATCCAGATATAATGTTCATGCTTAACGCTGGCACCAAATAACAATTATTCAGATCTAAAACTAATCCCGATGGTAGATGTAGAGGTAGCGTGCCGACGGCGATCACATCGACTTTGGAACCATTTCCCACGCGCATCGTCACCTCATCCTTAGCCAATCTTCGTTTAATCCGTAGCCCCTATTTCAAGTTGCAAATACGAGCAACAGAACCAGTATCAAATACCCAGGCGCTACTACGAGCATTAGTAAGGTACACATCAATAACATGTATATCAAATATACCTTTCACTTTGCCATCCTTCTTATCCGCCAAATACTTGGGGCAGTTCCGCTTCTAATGACCAGTCCCTTTGCAATAGAAGCACTTAGTCTCAGGCTTAGGTCCAGCCTTGGGCTTCTTCACTTGAGCAGCAACTTGCTTTCCGTTCTTCTTGAAGTTCCCCTTCTTCCCTTTACCCTTTTTCTTGAAACTAGTGGTCTTGTTAACCATCAACACTTCATGTTCCTTCTTGATTTCTTCCTCCGCAGCTTTTAGCAATGCGAAGAGCTCGGGAATTGTCTTATCCATCCCTTGCATATTATAGTTCATCACGAAGCTTTTTTAGCTTGGTGGCAGTGATTGAAGAACTCTATCAATGACACTATCATCAGGAAGATTCACTACAACAAAAACCCACTTTTAACAACGGATATGTAGCAACGGAAGATAGCATGTGTTGTCGGTGGTCCACCTCCCATGAAGAGTTAACCTCCCTGTGCTCATCTCCACATTATCTGGAAAGTACCACCCCGTCCAAATATCACGCAACAAAAAAGAGTTGCCACAACCCCGCTGATTTTGTGATTCCTTTCTCCGCTGATTTGGTGATTCCTTTCTCACGAGCTTCGTGACCACAAAGTTGCCGCCACAAACCTCCGACTCTAGCTAGATCCAGTGCTCTTCTGCGCCGCTGCTCACCAGCTCATTCCCCCTTACTGTTTTCCTCTGTTCCTTTGTCGCGGGCTCGCGATGAGTTCCTCCGCGCCGCCGCCCAACCTCCCGGCTCCTCTTTACTACTTTCCTCCGATCCCCAGTCGCCGCGGCGTCCTCCGCTCCCCTGCGCACCCGCTCATGGTCTCAGGAACCCCTCACTGCTCTCGTCCGATCCATTGCCGCGGCGACACCATCCACGCCCCTGTACGCGCCCCCGCAGGAACCCTAGCCGCCACGGTGGCTAGCGCGTCTCCCATGTCTCCTCTCGTTTGTCTGCCCACTACCCCGCGTATCCGCGCGCGCGGCTGCCGGCTCGGGCTATACCATGTTGTTCCACATCGAGTCCTCGACTACCTCGACTGACGCCAGACGGTTCAGTAAGGCCCTCCTCCTTCGAATATTGTTTGTACAATTATGAGATAATGGGAACTATCCCGGATCAAACAAATCGAGGACTTCTTTAATTTTTCTTATAGATTTGTTCAGCATATATTTGACAAATTTACCCTGTTTCCTAAAGATTATATAACACAGTAAGTTTCATGGAGGAAGTTCACATTCCAATGGGTTTTATCTGCAGGCAGCAGAGACAACAACGCTTCTATGGTTACAGGCTCAAAATTCCCACCTGTAAGATCCCCTGTGCTATTACTATATCTGATACCTTTATGTTGCACCAGAGACCTTCTCTAATAGCATTCAATTACAACAATTTGCAGTAAGTCATAAATGGAACATCTAGAAGCATATTGTCACCCCAGTTTTAGATGTTCATAGGTGGACTTTTTTCTTCTATGGTTGAGCGATTCACCATTTGTCTGTACTCTGTACCTGTTCATTCAGGAATATTTTTTTACCTCTTCATTAATAGTTCTTTCTTGTGATGCATTAGGCTTTAATTTTCTTGATTCTACGTGCATGGATAATTGTCCAGTATTTTTGTGAGGAGGATCATGGTAGATTAGTTAAATAAGTCAACAGTATCTCCAAATATCCTAGTTAATAGCATATGACCATGTCATCAAAGAACATTTCTTCAAGTATCAGTTAATAGGCGAGTACTATTATCTATAACATCATGATTTTCAAGAGACAAAAAAATCTCATTAGCGTTATCAATCCTTATTGATTTCTGTTACACGCTTTTGTAGTACTATAGGAATAAGCCCATGTGCATCTCTTTGTCCTAACATTTCTTTTTATTGTATAATCTTTAGTTTCATCTTCCCTCGCAGGTTCTGAAGTTGACTATGTGCTTCAGCCAACACGTGTTTGTTTGTTCTTTATCTTAATAGGTATATCTTTTGGACTTGTGTATACTGCAATTAGGAGATATAAAAGTCAACACATACATAAGAGGCCCTAAAAAGAATTTGAAGCCTCTGGGAAATTGAAATATTCAACTATGTATAATCAATATTATTGGTTACCTATTGTCATTTAGTTGGCTCCAGAATTCATATCATTGTTAACATATATAATGTTTGGATAATCATTACTATAGTAAATACATGCTGATGGTTCAAAATGATAGCCCCATCCAATTTTTCAAAGATCTCGGTGTTTTACTATGCAGTTTCTGATCTGAACGAGCGGTGGATATTCAGAACTTGTGCAAGTCGCAACTGAGAGAATAGAATGTTGTCAGTTTACAGAAATGTTCAAGACTTCAAGTCTCTGTGTTTGTACTTCCTAGCATGGTGATGTCCCTTCTGCTGGTGTTTATTATGATGATTCACATAGTAAGTTGATGCCAGATGCAAAAAATAAAATAGTACACACATATAGGTTGCATCTGCATTTTTATTAATAAACTCCTGTTGAGAAGGTTTTGTATTCACATTATTAATTAGCCCCACATCTATATGTAAATCAGTGTCTTGGTAAGTCATATTTGTGAGCATGTATCACAATACCTAATTTAGCCTGGTGCGAATTATTTTCTTTTAACTACAGTATTTTTGATTTGTTGAAATCTTGCGTCTACTTTTATTTTGTGGAGAACTCAGATCTTTCTTAGCAAACGAAAGATGTGTGGTATTTCATTACATGATTTTTTCCCAAGGGGGTACCTCGTTTCTTGCTTAGTATGATTTTGAGGTTTATTTTACTCAATCGACATATAGCATTTTTTTCATAAGAAAACAAGGATAAAAAGTGATTGTCAGATGTAGGCTAGTACTCTCCTTTTCTTTGGCTCCTCCATAACTTTCTGCTTTGTTGATATTCTCTATCATAGGTTACTAATCTCATTCCTTTGTTGTTCTAGGCTGCCAAGATATATTCAAGATGCACGGACGTTGATTGCAAGGTCAAGAATGGCAATTTTACTAGATAATTAGAATGTCATTTTGAAGTGTAATGTTTCAAACAGTAAGCTGACTGAATGATCAAGAATTAGGCTAGTACTAGATGGTTTCAGATATGTAATGTTTGTATCGTGTTCTTTGTAACGCAATACATCATGTTTAATATATTATGGGGATTCCTGCTTATTATATTGTCGCTCCTATCCATCGGCATTGGAATAATAATTTTGATTCGCAATATAAAATACCATTAAGTTGTCCATATATGTTAAAGCATCTAGTCGCTGCAATGGTATGGTATGTCCATTTGAAACTTGTTTGTGTTTGGTAGCCACCAACGCATAAGAAGCGTTGTTACGCTTCATTTCTATACGTTGCTATTTTGCAACACTTCTACACGTGGTTTACCAACGGATGTATATACGTTGTTGTAGCCATTGCAACGCCACCAACGGCAACGCATGCTAATCCGTTGGTGTAGACCTTAGCAACGCATATACGGACATACGACAACGCATGGATGCGTTGCTGAAGGGGGGTTCTTGTTGTAGTGATTAACTCCCAGTTGAGTCAAGTGGTTGTGGTACCCAGACATTCTGAGTATATGTTCACTGACATAACTATTCTCCTCCATCTTGCAACTGCGGAACTTATTGGAGACATCATACCTCTGAATCTAGGCATTTGCTTGAAATATTAACTTCAACTCCTGGAACATCTCATATCCTACATGATGTTCAAAACGCTGTTGAAGTCCTGATTCTAAGCCGTAAAGCATGGCACACTGAACTATCGAGTAGTCATCGGCTTTGCTCTGCTAGACGTTCATAACGTCTGGACTTGTTCCTGTAGCGGGTCTTGCACCTAGCGGTGCTTCCAGGACGCAATTCTTCTGTGCAGCAATGAGGATAATCCTCAAGTTACGGACCCAGTCCGTGTAGTTGCTACCATCATCTTTCAACTTAGCTTTCTCTAGGAACGCATTAAAATTCAAAGGAATAGTAGCACGGGCCATCGATCTACAACAACATAGACATGAAAAATACTATCAGGTACTAAGTTCATGATAAAAAAAGTTCAATTAATCATATTACTTAAGAACTCCCACTTAGATAGACATCCCTCTAGTCATTTGAATGATCACGTGATCCATATCAACTAAACCATGTCCGACCATCACGTGAGATGGAATAGCTTTCGATGGTGAACATCACTATGTTGATCATATCTACTATATGATTCACACTCGACCTTTCGATCTCAGTGTTCCGAGGCCATATCTGCATATGCTAGGCTCGTCAAGTTTAACCTGAGTATTCTGCGTGTGCAAAACTGGCTTGCATCCGTTGTATGTGAACGTAGAGCTTATCACACCCAATCATCACGTGGTGTCTCGGCACGATGAACTGTAGCAACGGTGCATACTCAGAGAGAACACTTGAACCTTGAAATTTTGTGAGAGATCATCTTATAATGCTACCCCTGTACTAAGCAAAATAAGATGCATAAAGGATAAACATCACATGCAATCAAAATAAGTGATATGATATGGCCATCATCATCTTGTGCCTTTGATCTCCATCTCCAAAGCACCGTCATTATCACCATCGTCACCGGCTTGACACCATCTCCATCGTAGCATCGTTGTCGTCTTGCCAACTATTGCTTCTACAACTATCGCTACCGCTTAGTGATAAAGTAAAGCAATTACATGGCGATTGCATTTCATACAATAAGCGACAACCATAAGGCTCCTGCCAGTTGCCGATAACTTCTACGAAACATGATCATCTCATACAATAATTTATATATCATCACGTCTTGACCATATCATATCACAGCAAGCCCTCCAAAAACAAGTTAGACGTCCTCTACTTTGTTGTTGCAAGTTTTACGTGGCTGCTACGAGCTTATAGCAAGAATCATTCTTACCTACGCATCAAAATCACAACGAGTTTTCGTCAAGTGTGTTGTTTTAACCTTCAACAAGGACCGGGCGTATTCAAACTCAATTCAACAAAAGTTGGAGAAACAAACATCCACTAGCAACCTGTGTGCGAAGGACGTTGGTAGAACCAGTCTCATGAGCGCGGTCATGTAATGTCGGTCTGGGCCGCTTCATCCAACAATATTGCCGAATCAAAGTAATACGTTGCTGGTAAGCAGTATGACTATTATCGCCCACAACTCATTGTGTTCTACTCGTGCATATAACACTTACGCATAGACCTGGCTCGGATGCCACTGTTGGGGAACAAAGTATTTCAAAAAAATCCTACTAGCACGCAAGATCTATCTAGGAGAAGCGTAGGAATGAGCGGGGAGAGTGTGTCCACGTACCCTCATAGACCGAAAGTGGAAGCGTTTAGTAACGTGGTTGATGTAGTCGAACGTCTTCGCGATGCAACCGATCGAAGTACCGAACGTACGTCACCTCCGCGTTCAGCACATGTTCAGCTTGATGACGTCCCTCGATCTCTTGATCCAGTTGAGGCAGAGGGAGAGGTCCATCAGCACGACAGCATGGCGACGGTGATGATGAAGTTACCGGCGCAGGGCTTCGCCTAAGCACTACGACGATATGATCGAGGTGTGTTACTATGCAGGGGGGCACCGCACACGGTTAAGAGAAACTTGTGTGTCCTAGGGTGCCCCCTGCCCCCTGATGTCTGCTACTCAACCTTCTTCTTGTAGACGTTGTTGGGCCTCCAAGTGCAGAGGTTTGTCTGACAGTAGCAAATTTCCCTCAAGTGGATGACCTAAGGTTTATCAATCCGTGGGAGGCGTAGGATGAAGAGGTCTCTCTCAAGCAATCATGCAACCAAATAACAAAGAGTTTCTTGTGTCCCCAACACACCCAATACAATGGTAAATTGTATAGGTGCACTAGTTCGGCGAAGAGATGGTGATACAAGTGCAATATGGATGGTAGATATGAGTATTTATAATCTGAAAATATAAAAACAGCAAGGTAACAAGTGGTAAAAGTGAGCGTAAACGGTATTGCAATGCTAGGAAACAAGGCCTAAGGTTCATACTTTCACTAGTGCAAGTTCTCTCAAAAATAATAACATAACTCGATCATATAACTATCCCTCAACATGCAACAAAGAGTCACTCCAAAGTCACTAATACCGGAGAACAAACAAAGAGATTATTGTAGGGTACGAAACCACCTCAAAGTTATCCTTTCTGATCGATCTATTCAAGATTCCGTAGTAAAATAACATGAAGCTATTCTTTGCGTTCGATCTACCATAGAGTTCGTACTAGAATAACACCTTAAGAAATAAATCAACCAAAACCCTAATGTCACCTAGATACTCAAATGTCACCTCAAGTATCCATGGGCATGATTATATGATATGAATCACACAATCTCAGATTCATCTATTCAACCAACACAAAGTACTTCAAAGAGTGCCCCAAAGTTTCTACCAAAGAGTCAAGACAAAACGGGTGCCAACCCCTATGCATAAGTTCACAAGGTCAGTGAACCCGCAAGTTGATCACCAAAACGTACATCAGGTAGATCATGTGAATATCCCATTGTCACCACAGATAAGCACATGCAAGACATACATAAAGTGTTCTCAAATCCTTAAAGATTCAATCCGATAAGATAAATTCAAAGGGAAAACTCAATCCATTACAAGAGAGTAGAGGGGGAGAAACATCATAAGATCCAACTATAATAGCAAAGCTCGAGATACATCAAGATCGTGCCAAATCAAGAACACGAGAGAGAGAGAGAGAGATCAAACACATAGCTATTGGTACATACCCTCAGCCCCGAGGGTGAACTACTGCTTCCTCGTCATGGAGAGCACCGGGATGATGAAGATGGCCACCGGTGAGGGATCCCCCCTCCGGTAGGGTGCCAGAACAGGGTCCCGATTGGTTTTTGGTGGCTACCGAGGCTTGCGGCGGCGGAACTCCCAATCTATGGTTCTCCCGGATGTTTTCAGGGTATATGGATATATATAGGCGAAAGAAGTCGGTCAGGGGAGCCATGAGGGGCCCACGAGGGTGGGGGCGCGCCCTGGACCCTCGTGGACACCTCGTTGCTTTTCTGACATCTACTCCAAGTCTCCTGGATTGCGTTTGTTCAAATAATAACTCTCCCGAAGGTTTCATTCCATTTGGACTCGTTTGATATTCCTTTTCTGTGAAACACTAAAATAGGCAAAAAAACAGCAATTTGGGCTGGGCCTCCGGATAATAGGTTAGTTCCAAAAATAATATAAAAGTGTATAGTAAAGCCCATTAAACATCCAAAATAGGTAATATAATAGCATGGAACAATCAAAAATTATAGATACGTTGGAGACGTATCAAGCATCCCAGGCTTAATTCCTGCTCATACTTGAGTAGGTAAATGATAAAAACAAAATTTTTGATGTGGAATGCTACCTAGCATATTTCTCAATGTAATTTTCTATATTGTGGCATGAATGTTCAGATCCAAATGGTTCAAGATAAAAGTTCATATTGACATAAAAAATAGTAATACTTCAAGCATGCTAACTAAGCAGTTTATGTCTTATCAAAATAATATAGCCAAAGAAAGCTTATCCCTACAAAATCATATAGTTAGGCCATGCTTCATTTTTGTCACACAAAATACTCCCATCATGCACAACCCCGGTTTCAGCCAAGCAATTGGTTCATACTTTTTAACGCACTTCAGCTTTTTCAACCCTCACGCAATACATGAGCGGAAGCCATGGATATAGCACTATGGGTGGAATAGAATATGATGATGGAGGTTGTGTGGAGAAGACAAAAAAGGAGAAAGTCTCACATTGACGCGGCTAATTAGCAGGCTATGGAGATGCCCATCAATTGATGTCAATGTGAGGAGTAGGGAATTCCATGCAACGGATGCACTAGAGCTATAAATGTATGAAAGCTCAACAAAAGAAACAAAGTGGGTGTGCATCCAATGTGCTTGCTCACGAAGACCTAGGTCATTTTGAGGAAGCCCATCATTGGAATATACAAGCCAAGTTCTATAATGAAGAATTCCCAGTAGTATATGAAAGTGACAACATAGGAGACTCTCTATCATGAAGATCACGGTGCTACTTTGAAGCACAAGTGTGGAAAAAGGATAGTAACATTGTCCCTTCTCTCTTTTTCTCTCATTTTTTTATTTTTTTTATTTTGGTGGGCTTTTTTGGCCTCTAATTTTTTTTATTTGGGCTTCTTTGGCCTCTTTTATTTTTCATAAAGTCCGGAGTCTCATCCCGACTTGTGGGGGAATCATAGTCTCCATCATCCTTTCCTCACTTGGGACAATGCTCTAATAATGAAGATCATCACACTTTTATTTATTTACAAGTCAAGAATTACAACTCAATACAAAATATGACTCTATGTGAATGCCTCCGGCGGTGTACCGGGATATGCAATGAATCAAGAGCGACATGTATGAAAGAATTATAAAGGTGGCTTTGCCACAAATACGATGTCAACTACATGATCATGCAAAAGCAATATGACAATGATGGAGCATGTCATAATAAATAGAATGGTGGAAAGTTGCACAGCAATATATCTCGGAATGGCTATGAAAATGCCATAATAGGTAGGTATGGTGGCTATTTTGAGGAAGATATAAGGAGGTTTATGTGTGATAGAGTGTATCGTATCACGGGGTTTGGATGCACCGGCGAGTTTGCACCAACTCTCAAGGTGAGAAAGGGCAATGCATGGTACCATAGAGGCTAGTAAAGAGGGAAGGGTAAGAGTGTGTATAATCCATGGACTCACATTAGTCATAAAGAACTCATATACTTATTGCAAAAGTTTATTAGTCCTTGAAGCAAAGTACTACTACACATGCTCCTAGGGGAAGGGTTGGTAGGAGTTAACCATCGCGCGATCCCGACCTCCACTCATAAGGAAGGCAATCAAAGAACACCCCATGCTTCAAATTTGTCACACAACGTTCACCATACGTGCATGCTATGGGACTTGCCAACTTTAACACAAGTATTTCTCAATTTCATAATTACCCAACTAGCATGACTTTAACATTACCACCTTTATATATCAAAACAATTATCAAGTATCAAATTTATCATAGTGTTTAATACTCTCAAAATAATATAAGTGAAGCATGAGAGTTCATCTATTTCTTCAAAATAAAACCACCACCGTGCTCTAAAAAGATATAAGTGAAGCACTAGAGCAAATGACAAACTACTCCGAAAGATATATGTGAAGATCAATGGGTAGTCGAGTAATTATGCAACTATGTGAAGACTCTCTAATATTTAAGAATTTCAGATCTTGGTATTTTATTCAAACAGCAAGCAAAACAAAACAAAACTTCATTTAAAGGATAGCACACATCATGTGAAGAAGCAAAAACTTAGGTTCAACAGATACTAACCGATAATCGTTAAAGAAGAAAGGTGGGATGCCTACCGGGGCATCCCCAAGCTTGGATGCTTGAGACTTCTTGAAATATTATCTTCAGGTGCCTTGGGCATCCCCAAGCTTGAGCTTTTGTGTCTCCTTAATTCTTTTTATATCTCGGTTTCCTAAATCTTGAAAGCTTCATCCACACCAAACTCAAAAAGAACTCGTGAGATAAGTTAGTATAAACCGATGCAAAAACCTTATCATTTTCTACTGTAAAAAATCACTAAAATTATTATTCAACATTGCATACTAAATGTATCTGCATACTTAATACTCCTATCCTCAAATAGAACCATTAAACAAGCAAACATATGCAAACAATGCAAACATAATAGCAATCTGCCAAAACAGTACAATCTGTAAAGAATGCAAGATTCATCATACTTCAATAACTCCAACAATTATGAGAAAAATACTAAACTGTAGATAATTTATCAGATCTCAATATGCAAAAAGTTTCAACATTTTATCATTTTCTGACTTTTCTAGGGAATTTTTGCAACAGCGGTGAACTTTCTGTTTTGAAACAACAACATGTATACTTGTAAAATAAGCATGGTAAATGCTTTCCTTGGAATTTTTATTGAAAATATAGATGCAAAACATTATTCTAAATAACAGAAAGCAAATACTAATAAAATAAAATGACGCTCCAAGCAAAACACATATCATGTGGTGAATAAAAATATAGCTCTAACTAAAGTTACCGATGAACGAAGACGAAAGAGGGGATGCCTTCTGGGGCATCCCCAAGCTTTGGCTTTTGGTTGTACTTGAATTTTACCTTGGGGTGCCTTGGGAATCGCCAAGCTTGGGCTCTTGCCACTCCTTATTCCATAGTCCATCAAATCTTTACCCAAAACTTGAAAACTTCACAACACAAAACTCAACAGAAAACTCGTAAGCTCTGTTAGTATAAGAAAATAAACCACCACTTAGGTACTGTTGTGAACTCATTCTAAATTCATATTGGTGTAATATCTACTGTATTCCAACTTCTCTATGGTTCATACCCTCCGGTACTACTTATAGATTCATCAAAATAAGCAAACAACACATAGAAAACAGAATCTGTCAAAAACAGAACAGTCTGTAGTAATCTATAACTCTCAAATACTTCTGTAACTCAAAAACTTCTACCAAATTAGGAAAACCTGAGAAATTTGTATACCAATCCAGATCAAAAGCACGTTTCTGTGAATTATCAAAACTAATTTACTGGGCGCAAAAGTTTCTGATTTTTAGCGGGATCAACACAACTATCACCGTAAGCTATCCTAAAGGTCTTACTTGGAACTTTATTGAAAGAAAAGCTATAAAACATGATTACTACAGTAGCATAATCATGTGAACATACAAAAATAGTAAAGGTCAATGATGCTCACATAAAAGATAAGAATTGAAACATAACAGGAGCATCATGAAGCATATGACTAGCACATTTAAGCCTAACCCACTTCCTATGCATAGGGATTTTGTGAGCAAACAACTTATGGGAACAATAATCAACTAGCATAGGAAGGAAAAACAAGCATAATTTCAAAACTTTAAGCACATAGAGAGGAAACTTGATATTATTGCAATTCCTACAAGCATGTGTTCCTCCCTCACAATAATTTTCAGTAGCATCATGAATGAATTCAACAATATAGCCATCACAAAAAGCATTATTTTCATGATCTACTTGCATAGAAAATTTACTACTCTCCACATAAGCAAATTTATTCTCACGAATAGTAGTGGGAGCAATCTCAACAAAATAATTATCATGTGAGGCATAATCCAATTGAAAACTAAAATCATGATGACAAGTTTCATGGTTATGTTTATTCTTTATGGCATGCGTATCATCACAATAATCATCATAAATAGGAGGCATGCTTTCATCATAATAAATTTGCTCATCAAAACTTCAGGGACAAAAAATATCATCTTCATCAAACATAGCTTCCCCAAGCTTGTGGCTTTGCATATCATTAGCATAATGGATATTCAAGGAATTCATACTAACAACACTGCAATCATGCTCATCATACAACGATTTAGTGCCAAACATTCTAATGCATTCTTCTTCTAGCACTTGAGCACAATTTTCCTTTCCATCATTTTCACGAAATATATTAAAAAGATGAAGCATATGAGGCAACCTTAATTCCATTTTTTTGTAGTTTTCTTTTATAGACTAAACTAGTGATAAAACAAGAAACTAAAAGATTCGATTGCAAGATCTAAAGATATACCTTCAAGCACTCACCTCCCCGGCAACGGCGCCAGAAAAGAGCTTGATGTCTACTACGCAACCTTCTTCTTGTAGACATTGTTGGGCCTCCAAGTGCAGAGGTTTGTAGGACAGTAGCAAATTTCCCTCAAGTGGATGACCTAAGGTTTATCAATCCGTGGGAGGCGTAGGATGAAGATGGTCTCTCTCAAGCAACCCTGCAACAAAATAACAAAGAGTCTCTTGTCTCCCCAACACACCCAATACAATGGTAAATTGTATAGGTGCACTAGTTTGGCAAAGAGATGGTGATACATGTGCAATATGGATGGTAGATATGAGTATTTGTAATCTGAAAATATAAAAACAGCAAGGTAACAAGTGGTAAAAGTGAGCGTAAACGATATTGCAATGCTAGGAAACAAGGCCTAAGGTTCGTACTTTCACTAGTGCAAGTTCTCTCAACAATAATTACATAACTAGATCATATAACTATCCCTCAACATGCAACAAAGAGTCACTCCAAAGTCACTAATAGAGGAGAACAAACGAAGAGATTATTGTAGGGTACGAAACCACCTCAAAGTTATCCTTTCTGATCGATCTATTCAAGAGTCTGTAGTAAAATAACATGAAGATATTCTTTCCGTTCGATCTATCATAGAGTTCATACTAGAATAACACCTTAAGACACAAATCAACCAAAACCCTAATGTCACCTAGATACTCCAATGTCACCTCAAATATCCGTGGGCATGATTATACGATATGAATCACACAATCTCAGATTCATCTATTCAACCAACACAAAGTACTTCAAAGAGTGCCCCAAAGTTTCTACCGAAGAGTCAAGACAAAAACGTGTGCCAACCCCTATGCATAAGTTCACAAGGTCACTGAACCCACAAGTTGATCGCCAAAACGTACATCAAATAGATCACGTGAATATCCCATTATCACCACAGATAAGCACATGCAAGACATACATCAAGTGTTCTCAAATCCTTAAACACTCAATCCGATAAGATAACTTCAAAGGGAAAACTCAATCCATTACAAGAGAGTAGAGGGGGAGAAACATCATAAGATCCAACTATAATAGCAAAGCTCGTGATACATCAAGATCGTGCCAAATCAAGAACACGAGAGAGAGAGAGAGAGAGAGATCAAACACATAGCTACTGGTACATACCCTCAGCCCCGAGGGTGAACTACTCCCTCCTCGTCATGGAGAGCGCCGGGATGATGAAGATGGCCACCGGTGAGGGATCCCCCCTCCGGCAGGGTGCCGGAACAGGGTCCCGATTGGTTTTTGGTGGCTATCAAGGCTTGCAGCGGCGGAACTCCCGATCTATGGTGCTCCCGGATGTTTTCGGGGTATATGGATATATATAGGCGAAATAAGTCGGTCAGGGGAGCCACGAGGGTGGGGGGTGCGCCCAGGGGGTAGGGCGCGCCCTAGACCCTCGTGGCCACCTCGTTGCTTCCCTGACGTCTACTCCAAGTCTCCTGGATTGCGTTTGTTCCAAACATAACTCTCCCGAAGGTTTCATTCCGTTTGATATTCCTTTTCTGCGAAACACTTAAATAGGCAAAAAACAACAATTTGGGCTGGGCCTACGGTTAATAGGTTAGTCCCAAAAATAATATAAAAGTGTATAGTAAAGCCCATTAAACATCCAAAACAGGTAATATAATAGCATGGAACAATAAAAAATTATAGATACGTTGGAGACGTATCAAGCATCCCCAAGCTTAATTCTTGCTCGTCCTCGAGTAGGTAAATGATAAAAAGAGAATTTTTTATGTGGAATGCTACCTAGCATATTTCTTAATGTAATTTTCTTTATTGTGGCATGAATGTTCAGATCCAAATGATTCAAGATAAATGCTCATATTGACATAAAAATAGTAATACTTCAAGCATGCTAACCAAGCAGTTTATGTCTTATCAAAATGACATAGCCAATGAAAGCTTATCCCTACAAAATCATATAGTTAGGCCATGCTTCATTTTTGTCACACAAAATACTCCCATCATGCACAACCCCGGTTTCAGCCAAGCAATTGGTTCATACTTTTTAACGCGCTTCAGCTTTTTCAACCCTCACGCAATACATGAGCGTAAGCCATGGATATAGCACTATGGGTGGAATAGAATATGATGATGGAGGTTGTGTGGAGAAGAAAAAAAAAGGAGAAAGTCTCACATTTACGCGTCTAATCAGCGAGCTATGGAGATGCCCATCAATTGATGTCAATGCGAGGAGTAGGGATTGCTATGCAACGGATGCACTAGAGCTATAAATATATGAAAGCTCAACAAAAGAAACTAAGTGGGTGTGCATCCAACTTGCTTGCTCACAAGACCTAGGGCATTTTGAGGAAGACCATCATTGGAATATACAAGCCAAGTTCTATAATGAAAAATTCCCACTAGTATATGAAAGTGACAACATAGGAGACTCTCTATCATGAAGATCATGGTGATACTTTGAAGCACAAGTGTGGAAAAGGATAGTAACATTGTACCTTCTCTCTTTTTCTCTCATTTTTTTATTTTTTTTTATTTTGGTGGGCTTCTTTGGCCTCTATTTTTTTATTTGGGCTTCTTTGGCCTCTTTTATTTTTCATGAAGTCCGGAGTCTCATACCGACTTGTGGGGGAATCATAGTCTTCATCATCCTTTCCTCACTTGGGACAATGCTCTAATAATGAAGATCATCACACTTTTATTTATTTACAACTCAAGAATTACAACTCAATACAAAATATGACTCTATGTGAATGCCTTCGGCGGTGTACCGGGATATGCAATGAATCAAGAGCGACATGTATGAAAGAATTATAAAGGTGGCTTTGCCACAAATACGATGTCAAATACATGATCATGAAAAAGCAATATGACAATGATGGAGCGTGTCATAATAAACGGAATGGTGGAAAGTTGCATGGCAATATATCTCGGAATGGCTATGAAAATGCCATAGTAGGTAGGTATGGTGGCTGTTTTTGAGGAAGATATAAGTTGTAAGGAGGAACCTTTTTATAAAAGGAGGAGGACCCCCGGCCTCTGCATCTGGACGATGCATGCAGCCACTTTATTAATTATTCACACAAGACCTTACAATGTCATACAATAGTAAGACTAAAGCCGTCGTCTAGGCAACATCTGTCGCTACTCCTATCCAGTTGATGTAGGGATGCTGATAGTCTAGGCCTAATACCACATAGACGTCGCAGCCAAACCTAACATCTAAGACCTGAGGTCCCAACCAGGACACCTGCCGGGTATGGGGCACCCACCAGTCCAGCACACTCCTCAACCAGGACGCCTGTCGGGTATGAGGCCACCGTAGCCACCTGACACCAATCCATCTTCAGTGATGTACTGCTGCATCTACCTTGCCCGGTCTAGCTATCGTCGACGTCACCATGACGCCAGACAACACCACCATCCTGTGCTCGTCCATCATCACATGCTCACCGCCGAGACCCTGCTGCTCCATGCCGCCGAGACCCGTCGTCGTCAACGAGAGAGAAGGCACACCACACCACCTCACGCCTCTTCCATCCGGCACCGCTCCACAAACGATGCCCCCAATAGGGAACACAATACCGCAGAGCCGCCATCGTCCGATCCGGTGATCTTAGGATTTCTCCTGGAGCGGCACGAGAAGGTTGGCAATAGTTGCTTGACGATGCCTTCATCAAGGTAACGACGTAGACGCCGCCATCGCCCGCCATGACCGGAGTCGGCTCGGTTTTCGCCAGCGACTATGTCTCCCCAACTCGTCGTCGGTGCTAATAGTGGGATCCAAGATCCGTCTCTACCAGCCTGGCCAACCGCCTTCGGTAGAGAATGCAGCCACCACCACCATGCCCGGGCCAAGAAACTCGGACGTCCTCATGCTGCGAAGATTACCCAGGGGGGATCTCCTCTTGCCGTTGTCGAGACGAGGCGCAGCCGCAGTAGATCTCGATCTAAACCCCTCAAGCCCAGATCGGATCTCATCGCAGCCAAACTCTCATCCAACAAACGGCCGCCGGAGATCTCCTGGCCACCGCCAACCCGCTGCGCACTGCCGTTGGAGTAGGAGGGAGATGGACGCTGCTGCCCCCACGCGTTACCGCCGGCCGAGGACTGCGCTGCCGCCGCCGCCTCACACTACAAGAAATATGTCAACTAGTGACCTTCTATCAGTGATCCTGGAAGAATTGGTCATAGATCTGTGACCATTTCAGACCAATTGGTCAAAAGCTGTTCGGGGGGCTCCAAACCCTAAATTATAACGACCATTTTGGTCAGAAAGGTCGTAATTTCCTTACATGAAATGGTCATAAAGCAGATAGCACTGGTCCGCTACCTTATTTCTAGCTAATTATGACCAATATAGATGGTCATAACCTTGTAAATTGGGGTGGATTGCTATGACTAGGCGCCACCTCATCAGTTTTTCCTATGTGTTATGTCCATGTGGCAGTTTTGCCCTAGGTTGTGAAACAACCTATATTCTGTCATCCCAAAATTCCCAAAAAAATCTCATAAATTCTTTGGGTCATATCTTCGTCAAATATGTAAAAATCCTTCATTGCCTAGTACAAAATAATTCAAAAATATTCATTTCCTATTCTGTTCAGAAAAACACTTTGTGAAGGAAGTACCACTTTGGCATGTCCAAATGGTATCCATTTTCTACAGTGCTTTCCTATACCCAAATAACCATCCTCCACCAAATGCCAGCTCAATCCATTCATTATTTTGAGCCCAGCTTCAACATTTGTATTTATGTCCAGTGTGGTACTTTGCAAAGCAAATACCACCTAGGCTCCTCCTTTTGAGCTGAAAATTTATGAAGACGATCTTCTTAGTAACTGATCATCCTCAGCAAAAACTCACGCCCATTAGCCATGTGCATTTCCCGTACCGCTAATCAAACACTTGGCTGCTTATTCATGTTTGAGCATTGATCAGTCTCCTCGTGAGAATCTTATCTTGTGATTTTCTTCTTAGCACCTACCTGGGGAGTGCCCAACACACTAGACATGCCTAGGCCACCCAGAACACATGGCAACACCATGGTCACACGGTGACCACGCGTCGGGCATGCGAGTTTATGCGCTCTAGAGTTGGGGCCCTCGGCCACCGTCCAAACCTCGATGTATTGCCACCAAACCATGTATTTATGATCAAATAGGTACTTATGTAACTAGAAATGATTTTTGGAAAAAATAGATAGCAAACTATGAGGCAGCTGCAGTTCAAATTTGACCCACTTCCTGCCACCACTTGGTAATTAATACCAATAATGTTTGGATGGTGCACGTACAGAGCAACAATCTACTATGCCGACGCTAGGCTTTTAGGAGTACATTGAGCCCCTCAAGGTTTATCTGCAGAAGTACAGAGAGGTGCATGCCCATTTAGCCATGTGGGATTTTTTTGTCTGAACTAATTGGGGATGGATTAGTGCTTTGGGAGTTAGGTAGGTCCTTAGCTAGTTTAATATGTTGCTGTTGTAGCCTGAAAAGCTCTGTTTGGTACTTTGGTTAGTCCTAGTTGGCAAATTTAAACACTCATGTTCAGCTTGGTGACTGGATGAGACCCTACACTGCCTAGCACCAATCATCTTATTGTCCTTAGAACAAGTGTTGATTTATCCCTCCAATTACTACTGTCATTGAGATCTTCAATTCTTTTCTATATTGTTAATTCAGATAACTGAATGATTTGAAGCACTTAGAATTGTCTCCGGAATCCAACTATTAAATGAAGTCTTTTATTCAACTGGGACATGCATGTGTACATGTGCTTGGAAGATATATTCTGAATGTTCATCTCAGAGCGTGATGGGGCTTTTTCTGTCTTGTGCAGGTTGCTGACTTTGGTATGGCCAAGATCCAGCACGAAGACGACACAACCATGTGTCTATGCGGGTGATGGGGACTTTCGGGTACGAAGTCCAACATTCCAATTCATTCCCATTACGTTAAACCATCCCAGACCTGAATAAAACGCAATGGCATTGACTGGTTTGGCAGGTACATGGCGCCAGAGTACACCAACACCGGGAAAATAACCGACCGGTCCGATGTCTTCTTCTTTTTCTGAAGTTCAGTTGATCTGTGGAGCAACATTGTGCAGAGCACTAGTATGTTTACCAAAAACTTTTTACATTTCTAGATGATGATCTGCTGTAGATCTGGACAAAATTTATTCCTTCGATCCCATTCATGTTTGCTCGGTGCAGATTAATTGATTGTCTCAACGTTGCTCGGTGCAGAGCACGTCCAAGATGGCAAGCAGGACGAGGTACTGCACGGGGAGGATCAAGTCCTTCGTTGTCCCCCTCGCCAACTACTCCCTCGACACCACCGCCTCTCCAGGTACACGTATACCAAGCAGAGTATGCAAGTACTTGTACACCGTACTATGTATGCAGCTTCCAGAGTAATTTTCTTGTTTCCACCTCTGCTTGCAGTGTCCTTCTTCGAGGTGAGCGGGCAACAGAGTCGCCAGCCTGAGATCACACCAACATTCAGGAATCTGCGGCGACCTTTTATTATTCTACGTTGTACATTGCAAACGAAGTAAAAATGGTATAGAACTCCTACGTTCATTGCAAACGAAGTAGCTGGCACTATTGTAGAACAGAAGTAGATGGCGCTATTTTTTGTCGAGCTCTGCAATTGTTTCTCATACTGACATCCTGTTAGTGTTGCAACCTTTTCTGCTCAACTAATTAGTGAATCTGCTGCAACTTTTAGTACTAGTAATTAGTTAAACTCTCTATATACTAATTAGGGGTCTCGTTTTGTGACTGTTCTGAACTGAATCAACACAGAACAAGTTAATGTTCCTCTCTTTGCTGTACACTAATCGAATCATTGCTATCCCGTTGTGTAAAAATATGACATTATTGTGTGTTGCTTTCTGCTCGGTGCTTTGTGAGACTATGAATGTAGTATTATAGTACTGCCCTTCATGAGATTCTTTTTTCATGTTCCCTAATATGTCTGCAATCCTACAGCGGCGGTGTCCAAGAGGAGAGCAGCGGGCTGGAGCAGCCGCTGCTGCTTTTCTCATTGGCTTTTTTTAAATGTCACAACTTACTATGCCGCTACCTAGTAAAAATCAACTTTGCCAGTACCTAGTAAAAACGAACCTGCTTTGCCACTAGCAAATAATGCACCATCTTGAATTGCAATTGATCCAATTCCCCTTGTAGCCAGAAATCAAAGCTTATGGCAGTGACCTACTGTTTGAGAGCAGCAGGGGCTTTGTCCTAGTTATACTGGCCTAAATTTTGTTAACACATTGGTACTACTACTAGTGGTATTGTTGGCATGATAAATGTCCCGAATCTTGTTGTTTATGATTGGGAGCACAGTGGTACTATTACAGCATGTTGTTGATTTTTTATATAGAGTCAGATGTTGTTGATTTTAGTTTTTAAATGTCACAACTTACTATGCCACTACCTAGTAAAAATTAACTTTGCTAGTACCCAGTAAAAATGAACCTGCTTTGCCACTAGCAAATAATGCACCATCTTGAATTGCAATTGATCCAATTCCCCTTGTAGCCAGAAATCAAAGCTTATGGCAGTGACCTACTATTTGAGAGCAGCAGGGGCTTTGTCCTAGTTATACTGGCCTAAATTTTGTTAACACATTGGTACTACTACTAGTGGTATTGTTGGCATGATAAATGTCCCGAATCTTGTTGTTTATGATTGGGAGCACAGTGGTACTATTACAGCATGTTGTTGATTTTTTATATAGAGTATGTTGTTGATTTTAGTACTAGCCAGACCTAAAATATTATTACCGTTTAAAGTGACTATTTCTCCTTTTGTGTGTTAGTTAGGCTTGCCCCTCTGCTGGAGGATCTTAGTCCAACTACTCTGGATGCATCTATGACATGGTGGACAAGGCAGTAGAAGCATGTGACATGGCAGCTGAGGGAGTTGTTTTGTGGGATGAAGTGCTGGTAAAGATAACAAGCCCCGAGGATCTGCATATGCGTTGCAAGGAACTCTGTCGCAATCGCAGCCGGCTGTGCTTCTGCCTCAGCTACAAACCACCTAAGTGAGCTCTATCCCTCTCTGTGGTGCTTCTGGTGGCCTTGTACTGGTGATTGTGGTGTTGTGCTCTGACCAGTGGCATGATTTACACACTATGGCAATTTTAGGTTTAGGGAAATATGCACTATTGCTCCTGATCAAACCAATTGGCCACTATCCAGTTATCCCGCTATGTGTATGGATTTGTTTATGTGGATTTGGTCTAATCTATGTCCTCCTATTGATCTACTAGTCTGTGTGTGTGTGTGTGTGTGGAGTAAAGTTGTGGTTTGTGCTGCTCCTTTGTAACATGATCAAACAAACACCTGTAGTGTCTGAGTTAGTGGGTGTTTGTCTACATGGTAAAGCTTCTTTGCCATGTATTTCATTAGGATGTGAACAATCTACTACATGCTCACAAAGCTATTGACTTAATTTTTTTTGTTTCTTTGTTGTCAATGTTTGCCAAGCTATTTAAACGAAGATGATAAACTGAAATCATGAATACTCATATAGAAACTTGAACAACCATCTTGTTTAATTTGGTGATGTTCCTCCATGCTAAGAGCTAATCTGCTGCATTGTTATTCAACTTTCATTGATAGTTCTAGTTTTGCTGAAATCATGTTTTCTTTTCTGCTTGATCTGACACTATTTGTCCAAATCTGGGAGTATATTTTTTGCTTGTCATCATCACCGATTTGTTGGGATGTATAAGTGTATCTGTTGTCCGATTTGCTCCATCATATTTCCTGATGTACTTTTACATATATATGTTGGTTGTAATCTGCTTGAACGATCCAAGTACTTGATATTCCATTCTGTTCTTGTAGGTGAATGGAGCTTGTGTTGTTGGTAGAACTCCATTGATGACTTCTTCCTATGTTGAAGAGCATGTTCCGTGGTATCCAAGAGTAGCTAGTGTGGAATATTGTATGGTTATGTATGTGAAGAAGTTCCTGGGCATGCAATATTTGACGGTTAAACTGGTTGTTGTGATGTGAACGAGTGTATGGAGTTTCACATGTTCTGTTCTGTATAGAATATATTGTAATAAACCTATTTTGGTTGTTATTTGAATATTTTCATATGCTTCTCTCTTCTTTCTATTTGATATATACTGCTTATTAATAAGATGTGAAAAAGCGATTTGGAACCACTGCTAGGAAAAATCTAACAATTGGGACCCATTACTGGAGCTGACAAAAAAACAGGAAATTAAAAAGAAATGGACCGCAATGCTCTAGAAAATAAAAAAGCCAAATGGTTGGGCCAGGCCCATGTAGCTAGAGAAAATAAACAGAAAAATATACAGTAAAAAGGCTGAATTAATGGGCTCGGCCCATGTAAAACACTCAATCGGACCGGGCTGAATCTTGTCAACGACCTTTTCAATTGGTCATAATTTTGCCACGTCAGATTGCCACGTCGGATCTGAAGTGGCCTGAGCAGATAGCCAGTGACCAAAACAAAAGGTCATGGGTTCAACGACCTTCTGTTTTGGTCGTAAACGTCTATGACCTTCTCACCGAGAAGGTCGTTAATTTCAGTTTACGACCGCCAGCTTTTGACCTTCTGTTTTTTGTCACAAAAAGGTCGCAAATGAAAAACAATGACCTTTCAGTGACCAATAGTCAAAGTCACAAGTTGACATATTTCTTGTAGTGTCACCACAGGGGCTTCGTCCCGCGGCGTCCTCAGCGACGGCGACGGTAGTGGGAGGCGATGGAGGGAAGGACTGAGGGCGGTGTGGACGGGGACTCCCTGGGGGCGGCGTGGCACCGTCTCCTCGAGGGAGAGAGGTCAGGGGGGAGTGAACCTATGATGTCTAGTTCAAATAATGTTATTTTTTGTGGACATTTTGGACATATGTAAGTCAACATTAAAAAAACAGAATTACATGTATATATTTATCTTAAAAAATATTATCATTGTATTTTCTTTGAACTACAATATAAAAAATCTCGATCAAAGTCAAATCTTAAAGATTATAGGAATGTCCCAAACATCACCTTTCCGTGGTTTGAAGAGAGCAAGTCGGAAACATATACCCTAAATAGGATTTTATATAGTCTAAGGTTTACTCAAGAAGTTCATAGTTTTTCTTTGTTTTTTCTTAAGAAAAAGATCTAGATTTATTCATTAAGTAAGCAAAATACATCAAAGAAAACAAAGAACATAGACCCTAACAAAACCAAAAGTTACACCATGTTTCTTCGAAATTGCCTGCACTGGCTTTAGTAGTTTTGCATCTTGGTGTTTGTCCAATCATTTGATCAAGAAACCGTAGAAGAGTAAAAATGCATAAGTTAAGCTAACCACGTACTCCCTCCGTTCAGAATTACTTGTCATAAAAATTGATAAAAATGGATATATCTACAACTAAAATATATCTAAATACATTTATTTCTTGGACGAGTAGTTCCGAACGAAGGGAGTAGTTTCTATAGAAAAGCTATATGTGCCCAACTGCAATAGGTGAGAACCTAAAATCGCTGAACATGTGTTGACTGAGTGTATTTTGCAAGCGAGGTCACGGAACCGCTATTTTGTCGTTGAAATTTTGGGGAACAATATCAGAAATATACCAAGTCAAGAAATCAGAAATAGGTCATGCTACACACAACAGGCACGACATCCGACCTTAGAATCGTATACTATGCGCTACAAACATCGAGGAATTGACAGTGTTACTAAACTCGAAAACCTAATTGTGAAGAGTCTCAGATTTTCTAAGAAGGAAATGAATCATAGATAGAATATTAATCGATCATGCCACAAAAATTCAAATCAAAAATTGAAATAAAACTCTAGGAAAAAATTGCCAGAAAATAAAGACAAATATGGCTACAAGTGAGAGTTAGTTAGAAATGGGTTATCATTTTTAAAACTATATCCACAAACTGGTTTTGGTTCTGAAATTTTGTGAAATAATGTCATACTTATTAGTTTTTTTAGAGGAATGTCATACCGGAATCACTAGTTGAGCAGTACTCGGTGCAAAGATCACTCTCACCTTCCCAGGTTGCGACAAGTGGCGCGCTGCATGTGTGTCACTTGTCGCAACCTAGGAGTTTTCTCTTTCTTTCGTAGATTCGTTTATTTAAAACGTTTTATTTCTTAAACCGTGCGTCCAAATCTCAAACCGTTTTCAGAATTCCTCGCGTCGAGATCTTCAAAACTAGATCCCATGTTGATAGGTTTTGATGAAAAAAATTCACGAAAAAACCGGATGAAAAAGCTGAACTAGGAGCAGGTTTTTTCCCTTTTCGAAAGAGGCACACCTATGACTCTCATGAAATCGCAACCGTGCCTCTCGCGAAAGGAAAAAAAGAAGAAAATATGGTTTTTTTGTTTCCGAGGAGGCACAGCAGTGCCCCTTACGAAAGCACAACCATGTCTCTCGCGGAAGCAAAACCGTGCCTCTCACGAAAGAAGAAAAAACAGAAAACACGTCTTTTTTCTGTTTCCGATAAGCACGGCCATGCCTCTCGTGAAAGCATAACCGTGCCTCTCACGAAAGCAAAACCATGCCTCTCTCGTATGAAAAAAAAATAGAAACGTGTTTTTTTACGGTTTCGAGAGGCATGGTCGTGCCTCTCGCGAAAGCAAAACCGTACCTCTAGCGAAAAGAAAAGAAAACGAAAAAGGCATTTTTTCGAGAGGCACAGTCGTGACCCTCGCGAAAGCAAAACCGTAACTCTTGCGAAAGAAAGAAAAACATATTTTTTTGTGCAAAAAAAAAATTGATCCAAAAGTCAAGGAAGACCTATGGAAAACCGAAACGTAAAAAAATCGTTTAAAAAGTCTAAACCGCATGCGAAAAAAAATCCGAAGAGAGCGTCCAGAGCGCGACACGTGGCGGGCTGCTGAAAACGCGTTAAGTGACGTTGATCGTTGTAAAGCTTCCGAAGGAGCGCTCATTAACTAGTTGCTCTCATACCGAAATCTTTGTAGCGAAATTATTTCGTAGCAGTGCACGGTGATTCCAGTCCAGACCAGCCCAAGGAAAATAAAAATTCGGTCGTTCTCCATTTCTAAAGTCCTTCGTCACTAAGAAAAGGGAATCTAAAAAAAAACTAAGAAAAGGGAAATACAAATTCGGTCGTTCTCCATTTCTGAAGCAATAATACTACACGTACACGATCATTCATACAAAGCTTTACAGGCAGACGAGGTGGCCTCATCTAATTGGCCCCTCCCTGATTTTCACTGGTGGGTCCGCCCTCCTAATTAAATCACTGCCAATCACAACCCCTCAACCCTGTAAACCCCCTGTAAAATGTCCGTACGTCTAGCATTCGCTTGCTCCGGATTCCAGCGCCGCCCAACCAGCCGCGCCACTGCTTCCACTCCCCATCGTCACGGCGGCGTCCTCCGAACCCCAGTCCGCTGCCTTAGGCGCCCGCGGCACCGACGCCCCATCACCGGCGCTGTTGTCCTGCTGTTGCCTCCCTAGGGTTCCAAGTTGAAAATCCCCTGGATCGTACTATCGCGGTGAGGCGATGGCCGGCGACGAGATGAAGCCTGTCGCCGCGAGCGACGGGGACACAGCCGCCGCTCGTGGCGAGGAGCTGCAGCCGGCGCCCCTGCCCGAGGATGTGCTCGCCGAAGTCCTCCGCCGCGTCCCGCCGCGCTGGATCGCCGCCTCCCGCTGCGTCTGCACGGCCTGGCGCGACGCCATCGATGCGCGCGGCCTCCTGCGCGCCGACCTGCTCCCGCTCTCGCTCGCTGGCCTCTTCGTCCACTTCGACGAGCACAAGTATCCCGAATTCCTCGCCCGCCCCTCCTCTGTGGCTGGCGCCCCCGCCATCAGCGGCAACCTCAGTTTCCTGCCCTCCACCACCCCTCATGTCGGCACTATATGGGACGACGACTGCGATGATTGGCGTGACTATAACATCGATGATCACTGCAATGGGCTCCTCTTGCTTCGCAGTAACCGGGTGGTTAACCCTGCCACCCGATGCTGGAGTGCTTTGCCACCGTGCCCTGCTCCCAAGGATGGCACAGGAAATGTGTGGTACAGTGGTCATCTGGTCTATGATCCGATGGTATCACCGTACTACGAGGTGTTTATGACCCCCCATTTGGATGACTACCATTCTGAAAATGAGGTAGACCCCTCGATGGAGGAATCTGAATGGCCACCATCCCTATGTAAGATGTATGTATTCTCATCAAAGTCGGGTTGTTGGGAGGAGAAGTATTTCTTCCGAGAAGGGGGTGCTACAGGGATTGTCAGTGAAATGCGAGTGGGTTACGGGCGATCCAACGGTGTCTATTATCGGGGAGCACTTTATGTACACTGTAGAGCTGATTTAATTATGAGGTACGTGGTTTCTTCGTTTATGTTTATATTCCATGTCACTTTTATCTTACACTTTTTAAAGCAGTTTTGCACATTGATATGATTCTGCAGGATATCATTGTCTAATAATATGTACAGCTTAATTAAACCACCTGTGGTGGATACCAGAGCACACCATTTTCCATATGTCGAGATTGTAAGATCAAAAAAGGGGGTGTACTTTGTGGCATTTGATAGGTCTTGGCCTCAACGTGAGTGTTGGCTTGGAGTTTGGATCCTCAATGAATCATGTGGTCAGATGGAGTGGATGTTGAAGCATGACAAAGACCTTAAGCATGCGCTAGCACATCACTGATATTGTGGACGACTTCACTGGATCTTAGAAGATATTAACTATAACCTATTTTGTTCTTCTAGTTTCCTAGAAGGCAACAAGAAAGCAACCACTGAGTGTTGAGTAAATAGGCAATTTCTCGATTAGATTAATCCATGAGTAAATCACTAGCATGGCATTGACTAAGTTGATGACGTACTGACTCTGATCTAAACATGCACGTACTAAGCAAACAGTAGACAAATCTACACATACTGCTAGTACTGCTAATATGAAAATAATCAGGAGCGGGATAAACGAGTTATACCCTCCAGTAGGCCACGCAGAGGCCGCGGCTTTGGTGGCAGCAGCGGCGTCCTCGGCGACCTTCTTGTCGGCTTCAGCTTTCTCGGCGGCGACACGGTCGGCGTCGGTGGACATGGTGATGATGAAGGCGACGCGGACATAGAGGAAGTAGACGATCGGAAGCGAGCAGTCGCGTAATCGCTGCCCAAAAACCTATTCGCCCCTCACCCCGTACAAGAACCAGAAGGGCGTGGTTTCGGAGACCTGCTCTCCCGTCGACCGTGTACGCGGCGGACGGGACGGAGTCACCGGCGGCAGCAGCAGCAAAGGAACGACGGTGGGCGTGCGCGTGAGCAGATGTGATCTGTTCGTGACGGCTAGGGTTAGGAGACACCGCATACTTATAGACACAGCCGCGTGGAGAGACGTGGGCTCGACCCACGTCCGAGTCCGTGACAGCCCACGATCCGACGTCTCAGATCGTGGCCCAGCTGTCAGAAAACTCTCCGTTAGTGACTGGCAAAAATAAGCGCGTAGGTGTGAGCTCGGCTCGGCTCAATCCCGCAACCCGCGGCGCGTCGTGACGAGGCGTGGCATGGCGTGGCGAGGCGGGCGGCGGAGGAGGAGTGCGCGAGGGCCTCTTCTCTTCTCAAGCTCCAATAGCATGTAGAAGAGAAACCCTTATAAACCACTCCAACTCTCCTTCCACTTCCGGGGTGGGACTAAACTTCCCACCACACCTAGTGCCATATAACCCACATGGGCCCTTGGAGATTTTTCAGAAATTGCAATATGGGCCTAGAGCCCATCTCAGATTTCAGCAATCCCCCACCAGATCTCGAGGGCCCATTGTGTCCTCTGTTCCAATTGTTGTTTCGATATACCAGTGTTTCAGTAAAGACCTGTTAAGGTTGAACTTCACCTAGAACAAGTGGCTACATTCCTTCACAACTGAACAATGGACTATGCCTTGAATTGTCAGTTTGGCGTAAAGAAGTTTCACTACATGTCTTACTAGTACTAGGCTGCCGAAGGCTGACCCCTCGGGTGGAGCATATAAGTCACACTCCTGGCCTATTCATGAGCTTACTAGAGATCACCCCAATCTCATAGACTGTGACCAGCAGTCGGGCTCATATAGGTGTGTTCCTCCAAAGATCGCTCTGTAGGATAGCATCTTGCTTTTATAAGCTTTGGAACACATTGAGACCGTAGTCATCCTACCATACAGTATCGAGAGTATTGCATCTCCAACGGAGTGGGTTAGTATAGTTACTCTCCTCAGTTCACCACTGGCTTGTTTTCCCAGGTCCTAGTACACGGGATCTCCGATCAAATAGGTTGGGTTACCACCATGGCAACTCATGTGGGTCTCATACCCATCTCCCTCGATGCGTTATCTATCACAACACGTGATAGCCCTTTTGTAAAGGGATCTGCCAGATTCTTAGCCGTATGGACATAGTCCAACGCTATCACTCCGGAGTCTCTTAATTTTCTGACAGCTTTTAATCTCATTCTTATGTGTTTGGTGGACTTCATGTTGTCCTTTGAACTCTTCACCTTGGTGATGACAGTCTGATTGTCACAGTTCATAAGGATAGCCGGAACCGGTTTATCAACCAATGGCAAGTCCATCAAAAGATCTCGAAGCCATCTCGCTTCAACACCAGATGTGTCTAATGCCGTTAATTCTGCTTCCATTGTCGATCTCGTTAAGATCGTTTGCTTGCAAGACTTCCAGGAAACAGCGCCACCTCCAAGAGTAAACATATACCCAGTTGTGGCCTTCATCTCATCATCATCAGAGATCCAATTCGCATCACTATACCCTTCAAGTACCGACGGGTATCCGGTATAGTGAAGTCCATAGTTCATAGTACCTTTCAGATAGCGCATAACTCTCTCAACAGCATGCCAATGTACATCACCCGGTTTGGAAACAAACCGGCTCAGTTTGCTCACAGCAAACGCGATGCAGGCCTCGTTGCGCTCGCTAGGTACATCAGTGAACCAATGATTTGAGAGTATCTCAATTGATCTTTAGCCATGCCTTTGGACTTTCGTATCAATACGCTAGGATCATATGGTGTTTGAGATGGTGTGCAGTCCGAATATCCAAAACGACTCAACACCTTCTCAACGTAATGGGATTGCAGAAGTGTGATCCCACCCTCATTATCTCTCAGTAGCTTGATGTTCAAGATAACATCAGCCACACCAAGGTCTTTCATCTCAAAGTTCTGAGATAGAAACGATTTGACCTCCTCAATGACTTTGAGGTTTGTTCCGAATATCAGTATGTCATCAACATACAAGCACAGTATAACTCCTTCGCCCCCACCATGGCGATAGTATACACATTTGTCAGCCTCATTAACAACGAAACCAACAGATGTCAGAGTTGTATTAAACTTATCATGCCATTGCTTAGGTACTTGTTTCAGCCCATATAAAGATTTTATCAACCTACACACCTTTCTTTCCTGACCATCTACCACAAAGCCATCAGGCTGTTGCATGTAGATTTCCTCCTTTAGCTCTCCATTTAGAAAAGCTGTCTTAACATCCATCTGATGGACGAGAAGACCATGTGAGGCCGCCAACGAGAGTAATACTCGAATGGTGGTCAGTCTAGCCACAGGTGAATAAGTATCAAAGAAATCTTCCTCTTCTTGCTGATCATAGCCCTTGGCCACAAGCCTAGCCTTGTACTTTTCAATCGTACCATCGGGCCTAAGCTTCTTTTTGAACACCCACTTACATCCCAGTGGTTTGCAACCATAGGGACGGTCAGTGATCTCCCATGTCCCGTTAGCCATGATGGAATCCATCTCGCTACGGACCGCATCCTTCCAGTAGTCAGCTTCTGGAGAGGCATACGCTTCTGAAATAGAAGTGGGAGTATCATCCACGAGGTACACGAAGAAATCATCACCAAAGGTCTTTGCAGTCCTTTGTCTCTTGCCCCTACCAAGGATTTCCTCGTCATCCTCCTCGGGATTTTCATCATGTGTTTGTTCATAATATTCCATAGGGATGGCAGGTTCAGGAGTCTCCTCAGATTCCTGTCTAGAAGTGCTTTGCATATCTCTCATAGGAAAAATATCCTCAAAGAATGTAGCATCCTTAGACTCCATAATTGTACCGATCTTCTGGTCAGGTACCTCAGATTTCACTACTAGAAATCTATAGCCAACGCTGTTCTTAGCGTAGCCCAAATTAATGCAGTCCACGGTCTTATGTCCAAGCTTACGCTTTTTGGGGATCGGCACGTTGACTTTCGCCAAACAGCCCCAAGTGCGCAGGTACGAGAGTGTCGTCCTTCTCTTTGCCCATTTCTCATAGGGAGTGATCTCACTATCCTTTGTCGGAACTTTATTCAGGACATGACATGCCGTCAATATAGCCTCCCCCCACCATGCCTTGGATAAACCCGATGTATCTAACATGGCGTTAACCAAATCAGTTAGAGTACGATTTTTCCGCTCGGCAACCCCGTTTGACTGGGGTGAATAGGGAGGCGTCCTCTCATGAATAATGCCGTGTTCCGCACAGAAGGAATCAAACTCACTCGAGAAGTACTCTCCACCACGATCTGACCGGACTCGTTTAATTTTCTTTTCAAGTTGATTTTCAACTTCTGCCTTATAGATTTTAAAGTAGTGTAGAGCCTCATCTTTAGTATTTAACAGATACACATAGCAATATCTAGTGGAATCATCTATCAATGTCATGAAGTATCTCTTTCCACCTTTAGTCAACACACCATTCATCTCGCAAAGATCAGAATGTATGAGTTCTAATGGTGCCAGGTGTCTCTCCTCTGCGGCCTTATGAGGCTTGCGAGGTTGCTTAGCTTGCACACATGAAAGGCACTTAGAACCTTTGGCTAAAGTGAAACTCGGGATTAAATCCAACTTGGCTAGCCGCGTCATAACACCAAAACTAATGTGACAAAGACGTGAATGCCAAACTTCAGATTCATTAACATTCGAATGAATATGGTTCACGACTTTATTACAAAAATCTGCGAGGGAAAGGCGGAACATCCCTCCGCTCTCATAACCTTTTCCAACAAAGAGTCCATATTTTGTAACAACTAATTTATTAGACTCGAAAACCAACTTAAACCCTTCTCTACATAGAAGGGAGCCACTAACGAGGTTCTTCTTGATGGCGGGGACATGCTGCACATTCTTCAGCTGCACGATCCTTCCCGAAGTAAACTTCAGATCGACCGTGCCAACACCATGAACAGAAGCACTCGCGCCATTCCCCATCAATACGGACCCGTGACCTGTGACCTGGTAAGAAGTGAACAATGAAATGTCAGCACACACATGAACACCTGCACCTGTGTCCACCCACCAATCGTTGGGTTGAAACACTGAAAAAACAGTAAATAAATTACCGTACCCAGATGCACCATTCTCATTGTTGCCCACAATCATGTTGACAGACTTGGAGTCCTGTCCTGACTTCTTGTACTTGTTTGGGCACTTGTTGGCCCAATGTTCAACCGAACCACAAGTAAAGCAGCCCTCGTCCTTCTTGTTCTTCTTGAAGGTCTTCTTACCTTTCTTCTTAAAGTCGGTATTGTGTTGGACACCGTTCTTTCCCTTGGGCTTGTGGGAGTTGAAGTTCTTCTGGTTCACCATGTTGGCAACAGAAGTCCCTTCGACCCCTTTTCCGTGCGAGTCTTTTGCCCTCGAATTCTGCTCAACACTCAGATGGCCAATGACATCCTCCACAGAGAATTCACGCCTCTGATGTTTCAGAGTGGTGGCAAAGTTCCTCCAGGAATTAGGGAGCTTAGCGATTATGCAGCCCGCGACAAACTTGCCCGGTAACTCGCACTTGAGAAGCTCAAGTTCCTTAACAATGCATATTATCTCGTGAGCCTGCTCCAATACAGGACGGTTTTCAACCATCTTGTAATCGTGGAACTGCTCTATAATATACATCTCGCTCCCTGCATCGGCGGCCCCGAATTTAGATTCGAGCGCCTCCCACAAGTCTTTGGCGACATGCACATGTAAATATGCGTCGACAAGTTTATCTCCGATCACGCTAAGAACTGCTCCGAGAAACACAACGGTAGCCTCCTTGAACGCCTTCTCCTGTTCAGGAGCAATCGTTCCCGTGGAGACACCGGTGACCCAGAACACGTTCATAGCCGTGAGCCATAACGTGGTCTTAGTCTGCCAACGCTTGAAGTATGTACCGGTAAACTTATCCGGTTTCAGTGCAGCGGCAAAGCCACTTGCCGAGAAATTCCTACACATAATAGGTTTTTGGATTGTTGAGTAAATAGGCAATTTCTTGATTAGATTAATCCATGAGTAAATCACTAGCATGGCATTGACTAAGTTGATGACGTACTGACTCTGATCTAAACATGCACGTACTAAGAAAACAGTAGACAAATCTACACATACTGCTAGTACTGCTAATATGAAAATAATCAGGAGCGGGATAAACGAGTTATACCCTCCAGTAGGCCACGCAGAGGCCGCGGCTTTGGTGGCAGCAGCGGCGTCCTCGGCGACCTTCTTGTCGGCTTCAGCTTTCTCGGCGGCGACACGGTCGGCGTCGGTGGACATGGTGATGATGAAGGCGACGCGGACGTAGAGGAAGTAGACGATCGGAAGCGAGCAGTCGCGTAATCGCTGCCCAAAAACCTATTCGCCCCTCACCCCGTACAAGAACCAGAAGGGCGTGGTTTCGGAGACCTGCTCTCCCGTCGACCGTGTACGCGGCGGACGGGACGGAGTCACCGGCGGCAGCAGCAGCAAAGGAACGACGGTGGGCGTGCGCGTGAGCAGATGTGATCTGTTCGTGACGGCTAGGGTTAGGAGACACCGCATACTTATAGACACAGCCGCGTGGAGAGACGTGGGCTCGACCCACGTCCGAGTCCGTGACAGCCCACGATCCGACGTCTCAGATCGTGGCCCAGCTGTCAGAAAACTCTCCGTTAGTGACTGGCAAAAATAAGCGCGTAGGTGTGAGCTCGGCTCGGCTCAATCCCGCAACCCGCGGCGCGTCGTGACGAGGCGTGGCATGGCGAGGCGGGCGGCGGAGGAGGAGTGCGCGAGGGCCTCTTCTCTTCTCAAGCTCCAATAGCATGTAGAAGAGAAACCCTTATAAACCACTCCAACTCTCCTTCCACTTCCGGGGTGGGACTAAACTTCCCACCACACCTAGTGCCATATAACCCACATGGGCCCTTGGAGATTTTTCAGAAATTGCAATATGGGCCTAGAGCCCATCTCAGATTTCAGCACTGAGGAGATTTTTGAATGGAACTCTGACGATGATGTTGAAAACGAGAACTTGGTTAAGCATTGTTGCTTAGAAGACAACAAGAAAGCAATAATTGAAAAGAAATTGGATTGGAAGTACAACAATCGTAATGTTGTTAACAATTGTGATATGGTTGAAGAGTGTTATTGGGATGAAGAGCATTATGATGATTCATATGATGAAGACATTGAGATACTTGGGTTTCACCCATACAAAGATATTGTCTTCTTGAGTAGTACATCAGAGTGGACAGCACTGGCATATCATTTGAATGGCTTCAAGATTGAAGAATTAGGGAATATATACCCAAATGATTATGGTCATTTCAAACAGTTAAGTAATGAACAGGAGAGGATCAAATCTTTTCCATACACCCCATGTTGGATTGAAGAGTTACCTAACAATTAGTCTAGAAATTCATCTCACATACAAGCCTATTTTAGTTGCCATCTATTTAAGAGATGTATAAGAAATGACTTGCACAAGATGTTTGTGTCATCTATTTTTATGTAATGTATCTGTAAGGATTGGTCCATTTCGATTGAAAAAGATGTTTCAGTTATGTTTGTGTTTTTGGTTGTGGGTATTGTTATTTTTTTAATTCCCTACAACTTACTATAGTACTCCCTCCGTCCCTAAATAGGCGACACTTATTCTGGGACAGAGGGAGTATGTTTTTCCTTTTATGAACAAGAGGGAGGCGCCATTTATTCCAACTTAAGAAACAGATTACAGAGAGGATCACAATGTCCTGTAGAGTGATATATCAGCTAGTTTCGTCCTTTGAGTCATGCAGTCCTAGGAATGTGTATTTTTCCTTTTGAATCGAGCTCCCTGTTAGCTTCAAACATCTCACTCCTTTTGTTGAATTGTCTGGACAGGCAAAGTTTCTTCCCTGTAGACCAGGCACTTTTTTCCTATGCGGGAGTTTAGGGATACAAAGTTCGACGAGGCAACAAGTTTACTGCAATTTAAATGTTCATGTGTTTTGGGATGCCAGTAGCTACATGGATTCTAAGTCATGTCAAATTTCCGTCCTCTGTATGTATTGTTCGATTGTTCCTACATTCCCCATGGAAATGCCAACTCAAATTAACAGATTGCACTTGCAGCAGAACAAGATCTCAGCTGCACTTCGACAATGGTATAATTAAGTTAGTAGTATGTTGCTAATTCACATCCAGTGTCTTGTCCTGACTATCTAGGTAGTCAAGAAGAAGCAAGCAAACATCTGTGGTTTTCTTGGTCCTTCCTGGCCTATCATATACTGAACTTCGTTCCTTTCAGGATCTACTTCACAATGAATATGCACAATGCTTCGGGTAAGAAATGGTTCAATTTTTATTTTATTTTGCTGAATTAAACTAAAATTGTGATGTGAAAGTCATCCCATTGATAAATCTGAGAGTGCTACTTCAGTCTAAAAAGTTTTTGCAAATATTAGGAGTCAGAGTTGCTGAATGTTGATCATCCAAATTCTGATATGTGACTACTTCTGATCAAAGGAGTACAATTTGGTATTGCCATGGTAGGTCTGTACCGATATATGGAAACAAAGAATGATTTTATCAGTCCCAGGAAACAGTCATGTACGTGCGAAGCAGGACACAAGAGAAGGATGTATTTTGTGGGCAGTATGCTTTGTTAAGGTAGAACATAATCATTGTCCAGTCCAAATAACTTTCTGACAACAAAAGGTTGACGAAATGGTAGCCACAAAGCTCCTATGCTTCTCACAGTCTGATCGGAACACATAGCCCAAACCAGAAAAAGAAGAGACACGATCAGAACAGCTTGACCCAGGTAGTTTTCCTTAGGCTCACCGCCTCCCCGAATCAAATTGAAATTATAGGTTGAACCTTTGAAGTCCTACGAAATATACTTCTAGTACATCCAAGGTTGGTCTTAGGTATTACATATACTCCCTCTGTTCCAAAATAGATGACCCAACTTTGTACTAACTTGAGTACAAAGTTGAGTCATCTATTTTGGAACGGAGGGAGTATATTTCAAACAGATAACTAATTAAAGGGAAGTTATCATATGTTTATGATTGTTGGCTGTGCATTTTCTCCTGCTACGACAATACTCCTGAAATATGCACTCTTGGAATATGTACTACTCCCTCCGTTTCTAAATATAAGCCCTTTTACAGATAGTCCATACTGGAATATCTAAAAAGACATATTTAGGAACGGAGGGAGTAGTACATTTTTCAAGGGTAGCAAGTTTTGAGGTAATATGTTTCTATTTTCTATTTTACATCTTTACTCTTTTCTTAGGATAGAATTGATTTAATTCAGTAATAAATATTTCCTTATCCTAATCTGCATGTAAATAGCATATATGGCTAACTTTGTATGCTACATGTACATTCAACAAACGCTTTGCTGTTTTCCTGGCTGTGTGTACACTGTTAATTTTAAACTGTTATACTTCTGTATGTTTTATTATCAGTCTTGTTTTTTTGCACTTCAGGAATTTAGGGGTACGAAATTGAACAGACAATTAAGTTCACTAGTTTAGTGTTGATTTTTTTATGATGGCAGGAACAACATGGACTATAAGTCAGGCGTTGGTACTTCACAGTTCACACGTCTGTATTTTCACCCCGTATGTATCTGTGTACTTTGAATTGTTTCTACCTTCCTCGTTAGAGGGCTAACAACTCGATACTCAGTGAACCACAACTGAAGCATGAGCTTAATTTGTGTCGCTAAATTGTGGCTGCCATTGTTGGTGAATGGTGACCTGCCATCTATGTTTCTGGCTTGGGAACGAAGGATTACACCTACTCAGATAACAAACTGGAATTCTTCGCTCGAAAACCCACCAACACCAAAGAATTGCCGCGACAGTCAATCGTTTTTTTTCCCGCTAGGGATTGGACTTGTCGCATCATTCGCCCATGTTATTGAACTGATTGTAGAGCTTGAAATTGGTGCCTGTGTTCCACAGTGGTTGCTAAAATGTTTCAGGATTATTTTTTTCTTATAACACCTAGAGAGCTGGTACCTTGTTCTTCAAAGAGTTATCCTTCCCATGTGGTACTTTAGGTGGATAGATTTTAGTGTAATGCTAGTAGTAAACCAGATAAAATTGTCAGGAAACCGTCTCAATGGTTAACTTTCAGTCTGCCTCGGTAAAAATAATGCAGGATCTCTAGGTTTCAGTTTTGGTTTTCTTGTTCACGTTTCCCTTTTTATCTATGTATCCAACTGTGGAATTCATATTTCTCTTCTGTACCTTTACACATGCCGAGGTACCAAATTACCATCACCTACAGAAGCTCAAGATTTCAGGATTCTAAGTTCCAATGGTGTATCTGTCAATACATAGGCAAGCTTGTGTTCTCCCCCTCAGATGAGAAAAATGCAGCTTGTAAAGTAACTCAGCAGTCACATTCACAGTGATATTACTAGTAAATTAAGATATTTTATTTATTTCTCTGCGACCACTATACTTGGGAGTCCAATCAGGCACTTCAATGTTCAGTCTCCTCTTCAATGTTCAGTCTCCTTGATATAATCAGAATGCCTGAAAGGGACACTAGTAAGTATTATTTCCTTTTTGTCATTGATATCTGTGGTCCGTTTCATATGTTTGATCAGTTTAAATAATTTCTTGCTATATTTCATAAAGTTTAATTTTCATGAATTAATAATTTTCTCATTTTGTTTTCGGCACCTGCTACTATCTGTGTCTGCAGCTTGATTGTTTCTGTTATGCTAAATGTTTGAGGATCTTATTAAACTTTAATTTATCTATTTCCTTCATCAACTCAAGGGGAGTTCCTTTCTTTGGATGCTCCAACTCAATAGAATTCTATGAAACTAGACTGGCGAGTTGGCGTAAAAAAACTGCTCCTGATTGTCAGCCAGCAGCAGGAAGCACATGTTCATTACATCAAACCTAACATGTGAGTTAATCTTTCACCAGATCATTCTTCTCATCCAAAAGCAGCAATCAAAAGACCCACACTTACCATCAAGATTACAAAAGTATGTCACACTGTTTCACCTAATTCACCAGCGCACAGAACACATGAATATGAACTCTAAAAAACAAATCAGAGCCTGGCAAGACAGCAAGCCCAGGACAGTTGAAAATACTTTACCCTTAAACTCTCACCAGATCCAAGAACACTACTTCCGAGAGGACTGTCTGTCACCCTCCCCCCTCCTCCCCCTCCTCCCGTGATGCCCCGCGGACGCATGGCAGGGTTGTGATCACATAAAAGGGAAGTAATGCATAGAAGCAAACTGAAAAGCACACATTTGTTGTCACCATGTGTGGTGCATCTTAGATGACATAAAATACACATCTACACTTTTCTAATAAGACTAAACACGATATATTTATTTCTAGTCTACATCATTCTAGTTTTATTTCAGGCTTACACCATTTGGAAAGGAAAGTGAATAACTGGATATCAAATTTGATGGCCATGAACTGAATCAATATCTCTGAAAATTCAACACCATGTTTATCAAAAATGTGTGCTCCATTTCAACATCAAATATTAAGTCTAGAAAAAACATATCTCAAGTATTAGCATATACAGTCTAAATTTGAGACTCAGAAGATATAAAAAATTACATAGAGCATCACTAATTTTAACACAAAATGTGCTCTATCTACAAACGATAGTTATCACCCATATGTAATCTTCTCTTCCTCTCATGACATGAGCAACCGGCCTCATTGATGACACATTCCTCCATGTAGATCTGCAATGTTATAGTCAAACAAGTGCCATGCAAAGATAATCAAGACATGTGAATTTTGCAAAGCATGTAAAGTAATAAACTTAACTTTCAAGAGAAAAGAAGAACAACAAAAACACACACTTAAATGACAGCTACATACTAGTACATTGTGTGTAATTTTAAATATTTGGCTCAAACATGTACATGTCTATCTTTGCCTTCTTAGACAATTCTTGTTCTATATTTTATTGTCATCGGAACAAATAAACATATCAAACCAAAAGCCACTACCAAATACCATAAACCTCCCAGTACGCAAATATCTAATTAAGATAGAATCATCAATTAGTAAAACAATTGGAAATCATAGTGAAGCTATCTATTGGAAATCATAGTAATGCATACCAGAAGTCCTGATTTATGCAAATTTCATCACCTGGGAGACATAAGGGATGACAATAACCAAGCCAGCAAGGTACAGTTTTGAATACAGAAGAAGAAACAATTGTACAAGTTTTGTAATTCAGAAAGGCACCAAAAGTCCAAAAACAAAACCCAAGCTAAATACCATCTCTAACAGAACGGCACAGTTCTACTTAGTTAATATGCATCACTATATTAACATACAGAGTTATTCCTATTGCATGTTAGCAAAGATTTTGCAAACACTAGTAGCATTTCAGTTATGGATTATGATATGAGAGGCCAAGGTTCATAAAAACAAATCTGTCTGAAACATGACAATTTATACTCGAACTATATATAAATATAACATGAGAGGGATAAAAATATGTTTGTAGAGATGCGCGGGGGGGGGGGGGGGGGGGGGTCCCTACTTCTACTTGCATCACTATCTCTAGCCCATATGTCCAGTCTGTAGTACATGTCACTGCAAGGTAGAAGAACAAACTAATTGTTTGACATCGAATAAGGTGCAAACATTCATAGGCATCAGGCATTCACATGGATGCTAGTAGTCCACTTGAAGAACAAACATGTTTTCGATCAAAAAATATATATGATGCCTAAAGTTTGCAGGAAATGTCCCAAAATAAACCCTCTACTTGGGATCTTTGTCCCACAAAACTATCAACTAATTTACTTCATCGTTGTTGCAAACGTATCTACAATAATTAAGTGATTCAAGGCTCATGTTAAGTGCAGCATTTCCCTTCATGTTACGTGTTGAACTATCGAAGACAAGTAGCATAGAATACCACCAAGTTGGTAGAAGTACCACCACCAATGATCACTCTAACATTATTCCCCTGGACCCATGACGGGTTAATATTATTTTTCTAAGTATACTGATTATGTTATGCATGCTCGCAACAAAAATTTATGTGGTTCACTGTGAGCTAAAATTCTCCATAAAGCCCAGCAGGGAACCGCTTAAATGCAACGGTTGACAGACCTTATTAGGATTCTAGACCTCTATTGATAAAAGTGAAAGTGTTGGCTCACTTGCATACTCAAATAAGTATCACAGTTCACGTGACATATCTGCACTAATTGCTGCAAGCAGAAAGGCTCTGTAGAACGAAGAACAATTAGGTGGTGCTGCCGGAATTAATCATACCTTATAGTAAGCTGGCTTTTGGCGTTTGAACTAACTGTTTGTCCGCGCGCGGCCGCGGCAGAACCCATCCACTGGCCAGCGTTGCTCGATCCTCGGTGGCAGCTCGCCGGCACCATCGCGCGCGCAAGTGATGTCCAACATATCCTCCATGAAACCATCATGCACAATTAATTTACCTTTTAGTAAATTAATTTTCAAGTATCATCAACATATAGCAACCATCAAATTGCCTAATCAGATATGCTGATATACAAATGTGCTTTAAAACACAGTAATATACTATAAATTACTGCAAAACACATCGGAAAACAATGTATAGCACTAGTAGAAAAGGGGCCAATGGTTCAGGCCGGTCCAGCCCATTAGTCCCGGTTCAATCCAGAACCGGGACCAATGGGGGCATTGGACCCGGTTCGTGAGCCCCAGGGGCCGGCCGGGCCACGTGGGCCATTGGTCCCGGTTCGTCTGGACCTATTGGTCCCGGTTGGTGGGCTGAACCGGGACCAAAGGACGACCATTAGTCCCGGTCCATTCCACCAACCAGGACTAAAGGGTTGGTCCTCGTTGCGGCCAAAGTTTAGTCCCACCTCGCCAACCGGAGGGGAATCAGACCGGTTTATAAGCCCCTCCCTCTCTGCCTTATTGAGCTCCTCTGAAAATGAAAATAGATGCCCTTATATAGGGAATTTAGGCTAAATTCATACGAATTTCTCTTGAAATTTGTTATGAATTTAATTTGAATTTCCTCTATAAGCGCATCTATGCTCATTTCTGAGTAGCTTTTTATATAGTTTTTTTTTCTTTTCTGCTATATTTATTTTTTTCTTTTTATTTTTGAGTTGTAATAAGTCATTAAAAATAAGCATCTATGCTCATTTTTTAGTAAAGTTAATCATAACTATTTTTTCTTCTATTTATTTTTGAATTGTAATAAGTCATTAAAAATAAGCATCTATGCTCATATTTTAGTAAAGTTAATCACAACTATTTTTTCTTTTTTTTATTTCTGAGTTGTAATAAGTCATTAAAAATAAGCATCTATGCTCCTTTTTTAGTACAGTTAATCACAACTACTTTTTGCTTCAATTCATTTCTGAGTATCTTTTTATATAGTTTTTTTTCTTCTTTTCTGCTATATTTATTATTTTCTTTTTATTTCTGAGTTGTAATAAGTCATTAAAAATAAGCATCTATGCTCCTTTTTTAGTACAGTTAATCATAACTATTTTTTGCTTCAATTCATTTCTGAGTAGTTTTCTATATAGTTTTTTTTCCTTTTCAGCTATATTTATTTGTTTTTCTTTTTTTTCTCAGTTATAATAAGTCATTAAAAATAAAAAAGAGGCGCAATGCTTGTTAATTTGCTTCAAGCCTTTTGGAATAGTGTCAACTGCACTGCACATAGCTCTGTGCAGTCTACCGTATTCCTCAAGGCTTGAAGCTAACGAACGTGCAGGAGCATTGAGCCTCTTCGTCATCGTCTCTGCACTCAGGGCTTATAAACAGCTGCGAGTGCCTCTCGCTTGGCGAGGTGGGACTAAAAAACAGCTGCAGGAAGAAACAAAATAAAAAAAAGTGCCACCTAAAGGGCTACCACGGCCTGAATACGACTAGAAACCCAACAATGGGCCAGGATTCAGACCCGCAATAGGCCCAATAGGCCCACAGGCACATATAGTGCGTTTAGACCCGTAAGCCTGCATTTGAAAGGAGCTCGAGAGGGCAGCGGGACTAGGGCTTATAAACCACTCTCGAGCTCCCTCAGCTAGCGAGGTGGGACTAAACTTTCGTGTCGCGACGCGGGCAGCACATGGCCTTTAGTCCCGATTGGTGGCACCAACCAGAACTAAAGGGGTGCATTGGTACCGGTTCGTGGCACCAACCGGTACCAATGCCCCCCTTTAGTCCCGGTTGGAGCCACCAACCGGGACCAAAGGTCTTCGTTTCCCGCCTTTGGGCTGCTGAAAAGAGGCCTTTGGTCCCGGTTGGTGGCACCAACCGGGACTAAAGGGGGCATTAGTCACGGTTGGAGCCACCAACCGGGACCGATGCTCTTGCTATATATACAGGACTTAGCAGTTTTCGATCTCTCCTGCTCCACTCCCGTCGCAGCGCGTCTCCCTGCCGCCACCTCGTCGTCGCCGCCCTGCCCCGCCATGCCCCGACGCCATCGCCGCCCCGCGCCGCCCCGCCCAGCCCCGCCCCGCGCCGTCGCCGCCCGCGCGCCCCGCCCAGCCCGCCCGCGCCGCGCCCCGATCGACGTCGCGCCGCCCCGGCCCGCTCCGCCTCGATGCCGTCGCCGCCCCGCTCCGCGCCTCGCCGTCGCCTTCGCCGCCCCGCTCCGCACCTCGCCGTCGCCGTTGCCGGCCGTACGTGAGCACCTCGCTGTCGCCTTCGCCGGCCGTCACCGTCATTTTTTGTTAGATTTAATTAGATTTTTTTTGTTAGGTTAGATGTGTAGTAATTTAGATATATGTAGTTCATAGATTTTGTTGTTGGATTAGATTTTTTTGGTTATATTAGATGTGTAGTAATTAATTTGTTTATATTATGTTAGATTTTTTTGTTAGATTAATTAGTTTTTTTTGTTAGATTAGATGTGTGTAGTAATTTAGATATGTAGTTCATAGATTTTTTTTGTTAGATTAGATTTTTTGGTTAGATTAGATGTGTAGTAATTAATTTGTTTATATTATGTTAGATTTTTTGTTAGATTAATTAGATTTTTTTGTTAGATTAGATGTGTGTAGTAATTTAAATATGTAGTTCATAGATTTTTTTGTTAGATTAGATTTTTTTGGTTAGATTAGATGTGTAGTAATTAATTTGTTTATATTATGTTAGATTTTTTTGTTAGATTAATTAGATTTTTTTGTTAGATTACATGTGTGTAGTAATTTAGATATGTAGTTCATAGTTTTTTTTTGTTGGATTAATTTTTTTTTCTTAGATTAGATGTGTAGTAATTAATTTGTTTATATTATGTTAGATTTTTTTGTTAGATTAATTAGATTTTTTTGTTAGATTAGATGTGTGTAGTAATTTAGATATGTAGTTCATAGTTTTTTTTTGTTGGATTAGATTTTTTTTGTTAGATTAGATGTGTAGTAATTAATTTGTTTATATTATGTTAGATTTTTTTGTTAGATTAATTAGATTTTTTTTGTTAGATTAGATGTGTAGTAATTTTGATATGTAGTTCATAGATTTTTTTTTGTTAGATTAGATGTGTAGTAATTAATTTTGTTCATAGAATTTTAATGATTTTTTTGTTCATAGTATTTAGAAAAAGGAAAAAAATAAGAAGTAGTTTATATATAGTTGAACTAGCTAGTTGATTTAATAAACTAATTTATTTTACTATATATAGAAGTAGTTTGTTTTTAGTAAGTAGTACTTATTTATTTATAGTAAGTGCTTAGTAGTTGAACTAGATAGTTGATTTAATTAATAAAACTATTTTTATTTAACTATATATAGAAGTAGTTGCCGCATCGACGTCGGCGATGCTTATCCCGCATCCTTGTCGTCGTCGACTCGGCGGTGAAGGCCTGCTTTATCAGGGCCATGTTCGGGACTGGGCTCCGCCGGGCTGGTATTTGGAGGTGCTACCTTCCAGGGGACGTAGGTTGGTGAGGAGGCAGCCCGTTATTGACCCGATCCTTGTTTGGTGGCGGTCGCGTGGGCCAGTGAAGGTGGTGAGGCATCCGGACACCGCGGAGGTGGTACGTCACCGTGTCAGCGAGGAGGACGAGCACGTCCGTCGCTACATGGTTGCATTGGAGGGCAGATTCGACAATACCTGGCAGGTTCTTCAGGGATCTCACTGGAGCTATGATCCTGTGATGGTTCCTTATCTTTGGGTGTCCACCGCTCGCGTCGATACCCGTCGGGCGCTACAGTTCTACTTGTATTAGTGATAATATTCGACGATATACGGACACCAAAAGATGATGTACTTTTGCTTATAATTATTGAATGCGTGCTAATTTGAATAATATACTTTATTTTATGATTTGGTTTTGCTTATTGAATGTTCATATTGGATAAGTTCTTCTTCATTCCCGTGTGCTAGACAATTTGATATAATAATGCATTCGGGAATGAAAGGAGGAGCTACGTACATCGATCATCGATAGTCAACCCGTGATTAATAATAATGATCTAGTTTAATATTTGAATTATGAACGTAGGCCGGAAATGTCGTACTCACCGGACGACGAAAACCACCCGGGGAAGTGCGACTGGTGCCACGACGACCGAGATATCTGCGACAGGTTCATTGTGCTGGACGAAGATCGTCGCTTCAGCATTAAGCTTGAGGAGACCTTCGATGTTCATACGGTACGCAACCGACGATAATAGTTTTTTTTTTCGTAATTACTCATGACTTCAACTATTTTAATCATGACAATATTTTTCATCTTTTCCAATTCGACTAGCTTATCCCATGCTTTGCAAGACGCTATGTCTTGGAGAGGATGGGTTTTGAAGACCATGAAAGTTTTGAAACCAAAAAAATTATCCTAAGTACCCATCATGGTGTGGATTTTCAAGTAAAGCTGTACAATGCTCAAAATGTAACCCATTTTGGTTGCAAAAATTGGAAAGCACTTTGCAAGATGTATGGTTTTGATGAGGGTATGCTTGTTACGATGGATCTTGGTGATCCTACAATCGAGCAAAAGAGACCTACAATTTTCGTCCTTGTGGATACACCTCCAATTCTTCTCTCATGTGAGCTTAACATAGTTATTAAGTAATTTATATTGTTTATTTCAAAATAGTTGACAACTTATTCTCCATTGATAGCTTATTTTCATTATTCAAAAAATGTGCGGAAGATGGTAGACAGAACCTACTACACCGTAGACTCCGAACTAACTTATCAAGAGAAAAATCATCTGGTCGCATTTTGTACTGATCTTGAGAATTACAATGTCTACAATCGAACTCCTTAACATTATGGTCAATACGTGCCACTAGTGCACGTGTTGAACTACGGTAACTACCATGAAGATACCCTGGTAAGATTTTTGTATTATTACAACATCCGTGCATCTTTTTGCACACTTCTAAAACTATTACATCATATCATTGCTAACTACAAAGTTATTACTATGTTTTTCAACAGATAATCCCGAATGATTGTGTGCCTCATCTGATGTATACACACGGTAGCCTTCATGTTGAATATACAACCAGGTCGTCCTACGAATCTCAACTGTCCATACCGGGTTTCTAAAATAAGTGGAGACATGAGAATCAAAGAATGGAAAAAATGTATGGACAGTCGTAAGGAGCTTCTTGGAAGCAACATTCAGCGAAGGGCAAAAATTGGAGACAGGAATATCGCCATTCTTCATAATGGAGAGTCAGGGTCTATATTGTTTTATGCTATTTTACCTTAAGGGCGTTTAGGTCCTACCTGATACTGATGATCATGTGTTAAGAACAATTATGTAGGGTTGGGTTCGATGACTATGAGGATGATGATCGTATGACTTATTATTAATAATGAGTAGAAGTTGTATGATGATGCATGATTAGTAGGACGAGTACTTGTTATTATATATGATGATGTATGCGAGCATGCATGAGTTATTATATCAGCGGGTAAAATGAACATATATAGCAGCAGTATTGGTAAACCAAGGACGAAGATATAAGAGAGGACACTTCTCTCTATTAGCTAGCTAATATAACAACCTAAAAATAACCCCAAAACCCCTAAAGCAGCCATTTTCCAAAAAAAAACATGGACTTTTGGTCCCGGTTGGTGCCACCAACCGGGACCAAAGGCCCCCTGACTGGGCTCGGCGCACAGAGCCACGTGGAGGCACATTAGTCACGATTTTAGTTTGAACCGGGACTAATGGGTGAAGGTATTAGTAACGGCCCATTAGTCCCGGTTCATGAACCGTGACTAAAGGCCCTCACGAACCGGGACTATTAGGTGTTTTTCTACTAGTGTAGGTAAAAGTTAAAATCAAAAGGAAACCACGGAGAAAATAGTCATAGGCCGAAACCAGTCAGCCCAAGTTTTTTTTTCTCTCTTTCTTTTGTTACCAATGAAACCGGACGCATCCGGCGGCCGCGCCGTTGGTTTACTGTGCGTCCCACTTGGTAACCAGCGCCTTACCATTGCCTCGTACCAACGCAGCACGCTACGTCACCGCACCTAGCCGGGTAGAACCGCCATTACTTCATTCGACGCCGTTGGCAGCCGCCGCCGATGCGACCTGGAGATCCAGGCCAGAAGGTCATGCCCGCGGCCTCGCCTTGTGCATGGACGGGCTGAGCGCCGGCCAGAGGGCCTTGGCCGTGCGCCAGTCGACTTCGCCGACTCCAGCTTCGATGAAATCGATTTGCGTGAGTGTACATACATACTTCCTCTGTTTCGAATTACTTGTCGCAGGTATGGATGTATCTAGATGTATTTTAGTTTTAGATACATCCATATCAGCAACAAGTAATTTGGAACGGAGGGAGTACGTACCAGAGAAACAATCAGTCATTAGATTGATAAATCGTAATCACAAGAAGACAACTGAATTAGCAATTTTCCTTTTATACTGACGGACGCATGCTCGTCCTCGCCGTGGATAGCGCTGTTGCCTTTGAGCATCGAGAAAACCATCCAGAAACAGTTCCTCTTATTTCCATATCGCCTCCTTGTTCCCTTGAACGGCCGCGTTAGTCATGCCGCCGTTGCGCCGCCGCAGCAGCCCGTAGTCCTACCGGCCGCCGTGCCGTTACCTGTTGTTGCGCGGTCAGCCGTCCCATCGAACGCTGTTGCCGACGCCACGCGCCCTCGCGATCGACGCCGTCACCCACTGGCAACATGCTGTCGCCCCGGGAGGAGCGGCGTCATGGTGGATGGCCACCGGTTCAATTTGCCGCCGCCGAGGCCGAGCCGCCATAGTCCCGGTCGTTGACGCCGCCGCCGGGAGAGGCTTGCTGCGGCAGTCACCGCTGCATCGCGCCGCGCGCTAGCAGATGACGCGGCCAGGCCTGAGGGGCTTGCCGTCACTGGCGGCCAAGCCGGAGGGCGCCATGCTCCGGGAGATTGAGGCCGGCCGCGCCCCGTCATGGGCGTCTCGCTGGTTCTCGCCACGGAAGTCGACCTCCCTTCCTCGCTGCACTGTCGTTCGTCCAGGGCCTTTCTCTCAACGGAGAGCAAAGTGCTGATAACGTGATGTAAAATAAGGAAGACAAATGAATCTCTATCTCTTTCATTGATGATCTCTGTACATATCCCTGAAGGGATGCGAACGAATGGACATATCCATTCGGGAGGGAGCGAGGAGAGACGCGAACGTTAGAAAAGGCTAACCGCCCGCCGGTTTACAAGGTGGAGATTATCCATAATTAACTATATTTAATTAATTCTTAACACTCCCAAGCCACGCGCGGCTTGCGCGGCCTCCCACACCCCGTAGCTCGTACCGTACGGGTCGCTGGAGCACACCCCGTCCTCCTCGGCCGTGTGGTCGCTGAAGCACAAACCATCCCAACAGAGAAGGGGAGAGATCGACGACATCTGCGTCCATGGTGATTGCCCTAGTGCACGGCCGTGATGGCGAGGTTCTACGGCACGAAAGGCACGGCAACCCTCGGCCTCAACGGTGCTCCCGCGGCACACAACCAGCGTGCGATGGACACAGCAGAGGCACCCCCACGGACCACGGTCTACATCGGCCTCCTCTGCATGAAACGCGACCAGACAGCAATGATGTCGCAGTCCCCAACGGGAGTTGAAGCAGCGCGCTTGGGCACTTCCAGCCGCCGCATGACTGCCGACGACAGCGGCAGCGAAACGGCAAGGCCTGGCCATGGCCTGCGGCCACGATCCAGCTGCCCATCACGGCTGCGCATCCTCAAGGCGCGGGGCGACCTTCTGCCGTTCTGCGCATGGCGTGGCCTCACTCCTCCTCCCTTTCTCATGGATGTACGCGGAAGGCTACGCCTGCACCCGTGACCTCCCCGTGCTCCTCGCTGTCGGCCTTCCCATCGAGTCTGACCTGCACGCCGGGGTACTTGGTCAGTCTCCCGGCAAGCTCAAGGGACTTCTAGTCGTCCGACCCGTCGAGGAACACGACGGACACTCCTTGCGTGACTTGCTCGTCACCGCCGAAGCGGCGGTCCACGAGGACGGCCACGTCGGCGACAACAGTGGCGATGCCTGTGTTATTGTCAGTCCACGATTCGGCAGCGTCAGTCGTGGCAGCATAACCGGCGGAAGCCGACGCGCCGAGTGGACTTCAACAGCGCCGGTGGCGGTGAGGAGCTCGGGCGCGTCTTGGCAGAAGCAGTTAGTGTCAGCAAATCTTAGCACAAAAAGAACTCCATCGAAAACTATTTCATGATCTGACCCTTTTGATAACGCCACAAGCCGTGGCGTTACTTATCTATTCAGAAACGCCGAACTAGCTCGCGTTGCTCCCCTTTATAAATAATTGGCAAATCTGAGTAAGCTAGTGAAACGCCACTATCATTGGCGTTTGGCACTTGGGCAGCAACGCCAAGGGGCTTGGTGTTTCCAGCAACGCCGCACGCCATGGCGTTTCTGCCCTGCCACATAGTATCTCGACCAGGCCAGCAACGCGAGCTAGGTTGGCGTTTCTGTATAGTGCAGCAACGCTCCAGTCTCTGGCGTTTTTGAGAAGGGTCAGATTGTTAAATAGTTTTTGAAGGAGTTTATTTTATGCTAAGATTTGCTAAGAAGGTCAGATCAGTGAAAAAGGTCACCATTGCATGCCCGCGATGGAGGTTGAACGCGCCGCCCGACAAAAGCGCAGTTTTGACCAGGATACCATATCTGAAGAAAACGCAACGCACACACGCGTGTTGTACCCTGCTTTGTCCCCCCATTAAATACGTGTCGCGTCCCGATTTGCTGTTTTTTCACTGATTGAAAAAGTCAAAAAAATCAGATAAAAGAAACCTGGCTAGATTTAGTATATTTAGTATATATTAAGAATTGTTTATGCCCCCGAAAGTGCTCTGCACACGATACTCCACAGAGTATTCATGGACGATGCCTAATTTGAACTCCAGGCCGAACATCTATAACACGCGCGTGGCCTCCTCGTCGCCGAACTAAAATCCTAATCAATCGAGGTTTTCTAGATCGAACATCATCCCGGTAGGAGCTCGTGTCAATGACAGGAAGGACCAGCTGGCACGCCTGCCGGAAGACGTGCTCGCCGACGTCCTTCGCCGCGTCCCGCCGCGCTGGGTGGACTGGCGCGACGCCATCGATGCGCACGACATCCTGCGAGCTGTGTTCCCTCTCTCGTTCGCCGGCACGCACTTCAACGAGCAGAAGTATCCCGTCCCTCCATCATCCATGTGGTCAGCGGTAACCTCAGCTTCGTGCCCTCCACTACCCCTCATCCTCATGCTGGAACTATATGGGACAACTGCGATGATTGGTACGACAACCACATAGTGGATCATTGCAACGGACAGAGATCAGGTGATATGCACGTATGCATGTCACCTTGTGCCTTGCGGCCGGAATTTAAATTTAAACATTGCGAATTTTTTTAAAAAAAACCATGCATGTTCACGGCACATATTAAGATAATCCCTAAAAATTCAGATCAAAATTCAAAACATACATCAAAAAACAAAAAAGAGAAATCTGTTATGAATAGTTCGTGAATGGTTCTGTGTAGACTATTCACATCTGAGTTTCTCTTTTTTGTTTCTCGATGTATGTTTTGAATTTTGATCTAAATTTTTTAGGGATTATCTTAATATGTGTTGTGAACATGCAAGATTTTTTTCAGATTTTTCGCAATGTTTAAAGTTGAATTTCGGCCGCAAGGCATACGGTGACATGCAAACGTGCATGTCACCTGATCTCTGTCCCATTGCAACGGGCTCCTCTTGCTGAGCTAAAAACGTGTGGTTAACCCTACCACCCGAAGGTGGAATGATTTGCCACCGCGCCTCACCAAAGATGGTACAAGGAAATTGTGGTTCACTGACCCGATGGTGTCACCACACTATAAGGTGTTTACGATCTCATGTTTGTGTGACAATGATGATCCTTCTAATGATCCCGACCTCTCGATTGGTCAATCTGAATGGCCACCGTCTCCATGCTAGATGTATGTATTCTCATCAAGGTCTGCTTGTTGGGAGAAGTATTCCATCCGAGAAGGCGATGCTGCAGGGTTCATTTGTGAGATGCAAGTAGGCTGGCTGGAGTTCAGGAGCACTGTATATTTTCGAAGAGCACTTTATATACACTGTAGAGCTGCTTTTCTTATGAGGTACATACTCCCTTGTTATTATCTCATTTGACGTCTATCTTGTTGGTACCTTTTTAAAACTTTTTTGGACAATGAGTTGATTTTACAGAATATCATTGTTAGATAATGCATACCATGTAATTAAACCACAAATTGATATTAAAGGAGAGGGCTATCTACACATGGATATAGCAAGATCAAAAAAGGGGTGTGCTTTGTGGCATTTGAAAATCATGAGTGTTGGCTTCGAGTTTGAATCTCTAATGAATCGTGTGACCGAATGGAGTGGATGTTGAAGCATGCCAAAGACCGTAATCCCGTGCTAGCATGCCACCGACTTGACCAACGAGTTCACTTGATTTTAGAAGATATTAACTACAACATGTTTTGTTCTTATCATTCTTCTAGTGACATCAAGGATGCATCAACTGAACAGATATATGAATGGAACTATGACAATGATGATATAATTTTGAAAATTGTTACCGAGATAAACAAAGTCATGCTAAGGAATATGATATTCAGATGCTAGGGTTTCAACCCATAAAGAGATTGTCTTCTTGAGTGAATCTCAACAGACAGGACTAGCATATCATTTAAATGGATCAAAGATTGAAGTCTTAGAGTATATATACCCAAAGGGTTATTTATATCTCAAAGAGTTATCGAATGGAATGGATTCCTTCACATCTTTACATGCACCCCATGTTGGATTGGATAATTTGCTCAGAACAACTAGTCGAGTAGTTTATCTCACATGCGGGCTTATGTTACGTTGTAAGGGCGGCAATTTTACCCATATGTACGGGTACCCGCGGATACTATACTTGCATGGGCAGGGTATGAACACAATTTTATACCCATGTTGGTACCTGTACCCAAACCGTTAAATCGTGGGTACGGCATGGGTATAACCTTATATCCATGGATATACCCATATCCTATCCGTTTATACTGACATGTGGACACCAATATATGTGCAATGGTCGGCGGAGTCAAAGGAGGCAACTACTCGTCTACTATTGTAATTAAGCCTCACACTGTCACACGTAATCCCCTCATCTCTCCAAATTAAGGAGAACAAAATCCCAGGAGCCGACCCTCCCCCCATTAAGCCTGCCATACTCATTATCGTCTTCATCGTCTTCCAACTGCCTCTGCAAGCAGAGCCCTGCTCCAGTGCTCCCCCCTAACCTAATTTCCGAGGGTATTTTTGTCCCCACGAGTTTATTTTTTTCCTGGCCCGTCGTAGCCTAGATCCAAGCCTTGTCTAGCCCTGTATAACCCAGACCATATCTGTATAGTACCCTTCTTCCAAAAACACATCACACGACCCCACGATCACGGACCTGTCGAATCCAATCATTCATGCAGCTCCATCAATCTTGCGACCATTTACGCAACTCCATAATTCACACAGTAGATCTCCAGCGGCGGCTATCTCGTCACCGACGATCTCGTCGGACAGCAGGCACGGCAACATTGTGAATCTCCAGCGCTCATAGGTACCGCATCCCGCGTCCCCCCTCTAGTCTTGCTCGCGGCAACATCGAGCGAACTGCCGCCATCAGTGGTAGTGGTTAACCTAGTGGGGCGGGTAACCTAGCTACCCGGCGGCGCAGGCGATCATGGATCTTGTTCCAGTAGTGCTACTCCTCGTGATCTGGGTTTCTTAAGTCTAGGATTCACGTAGCATCGGTTGCCGTCGGCTGTGTGCACCACGACTATCGTTATTTGATGTGGCGGCTAACCTAGGTATCCGACAGCAGAAGTAATCACAGATCTAGCTAGGTTTTGTTGTGTTGCTCCTCGCGTTTGAAAGTGATCACGACGGGTGTCGTGGCCATCTTCCTTACTAGGTTTGGCAGATCTGAACACCCTCGGTTGGGGTTGTTTACATAACATCCGTGATCGTGTGCTATGTGTTGTATATTTCATCATTGATAATGTTTGCACATGTGATGATACATATTTGTTGTAGGAAATGGCGGACGAGGAGTTAACTGATATCATGGTTGACATGGAGTTTGGAGAACTAATGAAAGACTGGATAGAAGATTGGTTAGATGATGAAAATTCAGATCATGGAGATCGGTGAGAGAATGGGAACGAATGGGAAGATCTTAATGTGAGTGGCATTATCATGTTGTAATTTTTTGGTGGCATTCGACAACATTATATTTTTGTGTTGAAAATTTATAGATGGATGAGCTTGATGATGGTCAGGAAAACAACTTGGAGCTCTCGAATGAAGATTACATTAGTCAGGTACGGAAGTGAATTCTTTTGTTGGCATGCAAATTGAGTTTTTCCTGGAATATTATATGATAAGTAATTATGCATTTGTGTTGTATTTTTTAACTCATTTCTGAATGTCATAATGTGTATGACTATTATGGTGAATCCGACGCGGAGACATGCCTTAATGATGAATCATTAGATGCACCTGATTCTGGGGAGTCGCAGTCATCGGCCATCATGAGTGCGGTATGTATGTAATCAATGTTGTATGGAAGTAATGGTAAACCATAGATAATTGTTTTCATGGCTATGTTTTTATTGTGTAGTGACACAAGATGATGGGGCAAAGAATGTCCAAGATACTGCGAGTGCAGATGATAAGAGGGATATGTTCATGCAGATAATGGAAATGACTTTTATGTCTCACGATGTTGCGTTTGATTTCTACAACAGTTATGCTAGAGATAATGGTTTCAGCATTAGAAAGAGTAAGGTCAGGTATAGCAAAACCGAGTCACATCATATGCGTTATAGGCGGTTTGTTTGTTCCAGACAAGGGAAATGTAACAAGAAGTTGCTAACCGAGGAAGGACACAGTCGTAGGCTCAGAGCCGAGACCCGCTGCTTTTGCGAAGCACACCTGACCGTCAAGCTTGACCAAAAGCATGGGGTTTGGTATGTTGAAAGTTTTGAGGACAAGCATAGCCATATGTTGGCAGGACTGGACGAGGTACCTTTTCTTTGGTCCCACAAAAAAAATCAAAGAGTACCAGAAAGCTGAGATAATGTCCATGGGAGCTGCAGGGATTAGAATTCACGACATGATGGATTCCTTAATCAGCAAACATGTATGGTATGGTGGTGTTGGTTTTACCAGGCGTGAAGTATACAACCTTTGCGCCAGGGAGAAGAGGAAGCTGCTTTCAAAAGGTGATGCTGCCACAGCCATAGACATCATGGTCAGTAGGAAACAGAGGGTTCCTAGCTTATTTTAGAGTACAAGCTAGATAAGGAACGACAATTGAATAGGATGTTCTGGTGTGACTCCCAGTCTCTTCATGACTATGAGGACTTCGATGGCATGCTTGTATTTGATATCACGTACAAGATGAACCGCTATGGTAATGCCATTCATACCTTTTGTTGCTCTTAACAATCACCTGAAGACCACTGTTTTTGGTTGTGCCATAGTTTCGGACGAGACCGAAGAGACATATGTGTGGCTGCTGCAGACTTTTTTGAGGTCCATGTGTCAAAAGATGCCGAAGAGGGTAATCACGGACGCCGACGCTGTGATGATCAAGGCAATTCGCGAAGTCTTGTTAGACGTGTGGCACCGTATATGTACGTGGCATATAGAAAAAATTATGAAGATTCACCTCAGTCACAAGTCCTTGAAGGAGTTCTGAACTCTTCTGTACTACATCACGTCCACGGCCACGTTTGAGGAGAGATGGCATGCGTTTTCCAAAAGATGGCAGTCGGAAAAAACTGTAACATGGTTGAGACGGATGTATAATAAGAGGAGACTATGGGCTGCGGCTTATCTGACAGAGGGGTTTTGGCTTGGCATGAAAAGCAACTAGAGGAGCGAAAGTCTGAACTCATGCCTTCATCTCCACATAGACGGTGAAATGACCCTGGTGGATACGATTTTGCACTATGAGAACTTCGTTGTACGTATCCATGAAAATGAGGCGCGAGATGACTGCACGGCCTCACAGAGTTACCGATGCCAGTTACTAGCTCGAGGGAACTTGAGATAGCTGCTTCTCATGTCTTCACTCTAGCAAACTTATATATGTTGCAAGATGATCTTAGAAAAATTGGCGGCATGGAGATTGTAGAAATTAAGCTGGGAGACAGATCACAACAGTACATCGTGGCCTGGAAGAATAACCGAAAGGGCCGTTTTTGCATGGAGTATACACCAATAAATTCCACAGAAACTATAAGGTGCAGCTGCAGAAGAATGATTCGAAAGGGTCTACCTTGCAAGCACATATTCCATGTACTGAAGTACTTGAACATATCTGAAATACCAAAGTGTTTAGTTCTTGTTCGGTTCACGAAAGAAGCAAGGTTGGGACTGCCCACGAGGCGCACAAGCGATCTGTTAGGATTTGGTTGGACTGGGGCAGGGAAAAGAATGAAATATAGCCAGGTCAGTGTGTTAGCGTCAGAAGCTATGCATGCAGCCTGCAAACACCCAGCTTTGTGGGATCAGTTACAGGAGAGTTTGAAGGTTGTGATAGCTAAGAGTCATGAGTATGATCTGCTATAGGAAAATTTGAGCAAGAAAACAAATGACCTCAGTAAGTGTGCGGTTGAATATGTAGATGATGATGAAGGAAACACGGTTGCATTTAAAGATCCTATGAAAGTGTCAAGCAAAGGTGCAACAAAGGTTGATGAGAACTGCCCTATCTCGAAAAATGGTAGACCACTCTCTTTTGATGAGTTGAAAACCCGGTGTGGTGCTTGCAAATTGCTAGGACACATTAGACGTAGCAAAAAATGCAAACTAAATCAGAAGTAAGTGTTTGTATGCATTGTGGATTATTAAATTTTTATCATTCATTAACTTATCTTGTCTTTTATCATGTGTAGAAATGTGGAGAAGGAAGAAGAGTAGAACACTTGCTTCAATTATTTACGGATGAATCGAGTGAACTGGACAGTATATCCTTCACATTATGGCATCAAAATTAGTTCAACGTTTCGCGTGTTTGGTTCCTATATATTGTAGCAACTCCATCAGCACTTTGTTTAGTGGGAGTGTCAACCTTTTACATCTCTAAATAAGCAACAAAATCTGACCTAAATAAATTAGTTTTGCATGGTTGGGAATAGTAGATTGCAATGCCACTGTGTTATGACCGGGGTGGGAGGTAGATAGAATATTGTACATTTCCCCTCCCCACGTCCTAACTGCCATTAAATAAGTAACTGTACCACTCCCCACCACGCACTCACCCACCTCCCACGCGCGCCAGTTCGAAATCCCTTCTTATCCCCACCTACAGTAGATAAAGAAACCCTCGTCAGCGACCGCTACAGCCGCCTCCATGGAGAGAAGCCTCGGCTAGTAGCAAGCGATGATGGCGCTCACCAACGATGATGAGGCGTGGCGTGCGCAGTTGATGGAGGTGTGCAGCTGGTTCCCCAGCATGGTATCTGTTGGGGAATGTAGTAATTTCAAAAAAAAAATTCCTACGCACACGCAAGATCATGGTGATGCATAGCAACGAGAGGGGAGAGTGTGTCCATGTACCCTCGTAGACCGAAAGCGGAAGCGTTAGAACAACGCGGTTGATGTAGTCGTACGTCTTCACGGCCCGACCGATCAAGCACAGAAACTACGGCACCTCCGAGTTCTAGCACATGTTCAGCTCGATGACGTCCCTCGAACTCCGATCCAGCTGAGTGTCGAGGGAGAGTTCCGTCAGCACGACGGCATGGTGACGATCTTGATGTTCTACCGTCGCAGGGCTTCGCCTAAGCACCACTACAATATTATCAAGGAGGACTATGGTGGAGGGGGGCACCGCACACGGCTAAGAGATCCAAGGATCAATTGTTGTGTCTAGAGGTGCCCCCTGCCCCCGTATATAAAGGAGCCAGGGGGAGGGGGTCGTCCGGCCAGGAGGGGTGCGCCAGGAGGAGTCCTCCTCCCACCGGGAGTAGGACTCCCCCCCTTTCTTCTTGGAGTAGGAGAGGAGAGGGAAGGAGAGAGAGGGGGAAAGGAAAGGGGGAGGGGCGCCGCCCCCCCTCCTTGTCCAATTCGGACTTGGGGGGGGGGCGCGGGGAGGGGCGCGCGGCTGCCCCTTGGCCGCCTCTCCTCTTCCACCACTTGGGCCCATGAGGCCCATTAACCTCTGGGGGGTTCCGATAACCCCCCGGTACTCCGGTATATATATCCGATAACCCCCGAAACCATTCCGGTGTCCGAATATAGTCGTCCAATATATCAATCTTCATGTCTCGATCATTTCGATACTCCTCGTTATGTCCGTGATCACATCCGGGACTCCGAACTACCTTCGGTACATCAAAACATATAAACTCATAATATAACTGTCATCTAGCTTTAAGGGTGCGGACCCTACGGGTTCGAGAACAATGTAGACATGACCGAAACATGTTTCTGGTCAATAACCAATAGAGGAACCTGGATGCTCATATTGGCTCCCACATATTCTACGAAGATCTTCATCGGTCAAAGCGCATAACAACATACGTTGTTCCCTTTGTCATCGGTATGTTACTTGCCCGAGATTTGATCGTCGGTATCTCAATACCTAGTTCAATCTCGTTACCGGCAAGTCTCTTTACTCGTTATGTAATACATCATCTCGCAACTAACTCATTAGTCACATTGCTTACAAGGCTTATAGTGATGTGTATTACCGAGAGGGCCCAGAGATACCTCTCCGACAATCGGAGTGACAAATCCTAATCTCGAAATACGCCAACCCAACAAGTACCTTCGGAGACACCTGTAGAGCACCTTTATAATCACCCAGTTACGTTGTGACGTTTGGTGACACACAAAGTGTTCCTCCGGTAAACGGGATTTGCATAATCTCATAGTCACAGGAACATGTATAAGTCATGAAGAAAGCAGTAGCAACATACTAAATGATCAAGTGCTAAGCTAACAGAATGGGTGAAGTGTAACACCCCAGATTCGATGCGTCAGGTGTCTGCCAGTTATTTGCCGTCGTTGCCATGTCATTTGCTTGCGTGTTGCATATTGCCATGTCATCATGTGCATTTCATTTTGCATACGTGTTCGTTTCTTCCATCTGAGCATTTTCCCCGTTATCCGTTTTGCAATCCGGCACTCCTATGTCATCCGGTGCCCCCCTTTTGTCTCCTGCTGTGTGCGGGTGTTAAACTTTCTCGGAATGGCCCGAGGCTTGCCAAGTGGCCTTGGTATACCACCGGTAGACCACCTGTCAAGTTTCGTGCCATTTGGAGTCAGTTTGATGCCCCAACGATTAACCGCGTAGCCCGCAAAGACCCTTTTGTCTTACAGCCCAAAAACCCTTCCAAACTGGCCCAAAACCCATCCAAACCCCCTCCATGCTCTTGGTCGTTCAATCACGATTGCGTGGGCGAAAACCGCTCCTCATTTGGACTCTCCTAGCTCCCAGAATCTATAAATAGGCCACCTCCCCCGAATTCGCGGACTAATCCTACCCTAACCCTAGCCCCGCTCCCCTCGCGCCGCCGGACATGTCCGCTTCTCCGCCCCTCGGCGAATCGCGCGCTGCCACCTGTCCCACGTTGCCGTTCCCCGCGCCATGGCCCGCCCGGCCCGCAGCTAGCCCACGCGGCCGCGCCGCCTTCCCGAGCGCAGCGCCGCCGCCCCGCCGCCGCCGGACCCCGCCGCCCGCGCCGGAGCGCCTCGCCGCCCCGCTGCCGTGCTTCTTCACCACCGGCCACCGCGCCACCCCGGCGCCGCCCTTGCCTCGCTCGCCGTCCGCCGCCTCCGGCCCTGCCCCGGCCGCCTCGCCCTCCTCGTCGGCGGCCCGCTCCGCCCGGCCGCCTCTCGCCGTCCGCCGCCTCCGGCCGGCGCTGTCTTCGGGTGCCGCCCGCGCCGCCCCGGCGCTCGCCGCCGCGCCAGCCCTCGCCGCCTCCGCCACGCCCCGTCCCCTACGCCTCCAGCCACCTCCTCCCCGAACTCCGCCGAAGATTCCGGCGATCCTCGGTTAATGCGCCGCCCCGATCCAGATCTGGATCCACGAAGGTTGACCCCGGAAATGCCCAAGTCCCGAAATATTTTTGCATAATGTTGCCTTGTTCATCGCATCATAACTTGCTGCATACTGCTCCGTTTCGTGCGTGTAATATGTCAAAATGTTCGCTGTGAGATGCTCTACATTTCATTCCATTGCACCATATTCATTTGAGCTCATATTGATGCCTGAATCATCGTTGCAAGAGTGCTATATAATGTTATCTGCTGTCTGTTAACAGAACATGTTCATTTGTCATTTTTGCCATGTTTGATGTGTGCATCCTATGAGGTTGATGTCTACATGTGTTTTGTGCTACATCATGCCATCTTTACAGGGGTGTATGCCATGTATTTTTGTGATCAATGTGGTGACTAGAACAAGCATGCAAACTAGGCTTCATGATGTTGCTGATTTCAGTCCCTGTTTGAAATTATGAAGTAGTCTTGCATGTCATTTTCTTGCTCTACTTTTGCTATAAAATGTTTCCTAGCAGATTGTTTACATGTTATTCAATTTTGCCAAGGTTGTTGTAGTTGTTCCTTGCATGCTATGAACTTGTTCTTGCCTTGGTTAGTTTCATAAACATGTCTTCTTGCTGATGCTATACTTATCTTGTCATGCAATGACTTGTGGTGAGTGAATCGTGAAGTAGTGTACTTGCTGTTACTATTTTGCTAGGATGAATCTGTTATTTTGTGATGCTATGTAAACATGCTGCTACAAGTCATTCTATGCATAATCTGGAGATGTTCACTAAGGATGTTTTGTTAGAAATGTCATGCTCTATCCATCCATGCCCCTGGTTGCATTTATAGCCTGCCGTAGCTTGCTGTAAACTTGCTCCAAAGTTGCTAAATAATGTTGCTGTCAGCCTATTAACATTAAGTGCAGTTTTGCAATGAGCTTTGCTAGTGATCCATGCACCCTATGAACTTGATATTTCCATGCTTAGCTTCATAACTTGTCTTATTACTGTTGGTTGCCTTTCCATGCCATGTATTGCTCTGTGGTGAGTGGTACAAGCTCACCAACATGACTACTTATCGTTGTTCCTGCCATGTTTGAATCTGTCATATCATTTGCCATGTTTACATGGGTGCCATCATATCTTCTGATCCTTTTTGGCTCATGGTCAGTAAAGGACTTTTGTTATATGCAATTAGTAGATTCATGCCATGCCTTTGTTTGACATGTTAAGTTCCTGTAACATGTTGTTTGATAGCTCTAAACATTGCAACATGATGTTATTTCTACAAAGTCTGAAACTGTTATTATTTGCAATCTTGCCATGTGTGTTTGAGCATGTTCTAGTGATTTCTAGAGACAGCTCAGTGTTCATGCTTTGTTATGCTTTACCTGTACTTCACGTCCATACCTTTTGCTCTCATGTTGGGGTGCTGTAGCATGTTGTTTTGATGCTTGCAATATGCCTAGTTGCTGTTTTGGACAGCTTGTCCTTTAAACTTGTATAGTGTGTGTGTGTGTGTGTTGAACCGTTGCTCCGTTTTGAGTGTGCTCTATATGAAACTTGCTTGATTTTGCATGTAGCTTCATATTATCATGTTGCATCCTTGTTTTGAGGTGTTTTCTTGATGTTTATATGCCTTTTGCATCAATGCCATGTTTAACTTGTTTTGCTCATATCTTCTAGGCCGTAGCTCCGAACTAAATGAACTTTATATGTAACTTGACTAGAATTTCGTGTAGATCATCTTGGTGCATCTTAACTTGCTGTTTAACAACTTCAACTTAATGCTTGTTCAGATCTAGACCAATTTCTAAATTTGCATATGAGGACTTACCGGAATTGTTATATATTGTTTCCGGCCTCATTTAAACTTGCTTTGATGTGTTGTTCTTGTATGCATCATCTCTTGCCATGAGTAGCTTCATGTAGCCTTGTCATGCATCATACTTGATTGAGCATCATGCCTTGTTCATGTGTGGTGTGTTTACCATGTTGTGTGCTTCTTCTCGATAGTTCCCGTTTCGTTGCGATCATGAGGATTCGTTCGTCTACGCTTGGTTCATCTTCGTGGCTTCATCTTCTTCTTCATGGACTCGTTCTTCTTCCTAGTAGGATTTCAGGCAAGATGACCGCTACCCTGGATCTCGCTACTATCATTGCTATGCTAGTTGCTTTGTTCTATCGCTATGCTGCGCTACCTATCACCTGTTTATCAAGCCTCCCAATTGCCATGAACCTCTAACCTTTGACACCCTTCCTAGAAAACCATTGCTTGGCTATGTTACCGCTTTGCTCAGCCCTTCTTATAGCGTTGTTAGTTGCAGGTGAAGTTGAAGATTGCTCCATGGTGGACAGGATTATGTTGGGATATCACATTATCTCTTATTTAATTAATGCATCTATATACTTGGTAAAGGGTGGAAGACTCGGCCTTATGCCTGGTGTTTTGTTCCACTCTTGCCGCCCTAGTTTCCGTCATACCGGTGTTATGTTCCCAGATTTTGCGTTCCTTACGCGGTTGGGTGATTTATGGGACCCCCTTGACAGTTCGCTTTGAATAAAACTCCTCCAGCAAGGCCCAACCTTGGTATTACCATTTGCCTCACCACCACCTATACCCTTCCCTTGGGTCGGCCAACCCGAGGGTCATCTTTATTTCAGCCCCCCCCCCCGGGCCAATGCTTGTCTAAGTGTTGGTCCGAACCAGAGCCACTTGCAGCGCCACCTCAGGGAAACTTGAGGGCTGGTTTCAGTTGTACGTAGTGTTCATCCGGTGTTGCCCTGAGAACGAGATATGTGCAGCTCCTATCGGGATTGTCGGCACATCGGGCGGTCTTGCTGGACTTGTTTTACCATTGTCGAAATGTCTTGTAAACTGGGATTCCGAGTCTGATCGGGTCTTCCTGGGAGAAGGTATATCCTTTGTTGATCGCGAGAGCTTATCATGGGCTAAGTTGGGACACCCCTGCAGGGTATAAACTTTCGAAAGCCGTGCCCGCGGTTATGGGCAGATGGGAATTTGTTAATGTCCGGTTGTAGATAACTTGACACCAGATCCGAATTAAAACGCATCAGCCGCGTGTGTAGTCGTGATGGTCTCTTCTCGGGGGAGTCCGGGAAGTGAACACGGTTTTTGGGTTATGTTTGACGTAAGTAGGAGTTCAGGATCACTTCTTGATCATTGCTAGCTTCACGACCGTTCCATTTGCTCTCTTCTCGCTCTTATTTCCGTATGTTAGCCACCATATCATGCTTAGTCGCTGCTGCAACCTCACCATTTTACCCCTTCCATTCTCTTTAAGCTTTGCTAGTCTTGATACCCATGGTAATGGGATTGCTGAGTCCTCGTGGCTCACAGATTACTACGACAACAGTTGCAGGTACAGGTTATGCGATGATCATGATGCGAGAGTGATGTTTGCCTGTTTTGGAGTTCTTCTTCTGCCTCTTCTTCGATCAGGGGATAGATTCCAGGTCGGTAGCCTGGGCTAGCAGGGTGGATGTCGTTTGAGTTTCTGTTTGTGTTTCCTCCGTAGTCGGATGATGCTCTTATGTATTGTGTTGTTGTATTTGTATGGCATTGTATGCCTCTTGTATGTATCCCCATCTATTATGTAATGTTGATGTAATGATATCCACCTTGCAAAAGAGTCTCTTCGGAGACACCTGTAGAGAACCTTTATAATCACCCAGTTACGTTGTGACGTTTGGTGGCACACAAAGTGTTCCTCCGGTAAACGGGAGTTGCATAATCTCATAGTCACAGGAACATGTATAAGTCATGAAGAAAGCAGTAGCAACATACTAAATGATCAAGTGCTAAGCTAACCATCTTTGATAAACGAGCTAGTCAAGTAGAGGCATACTAGTGACACTCAGTTTGTCTATGTATTCGCACATGTATCATGTTTCCGGTTAATACAATTCTAGCATGAATAATAAACATTTATCATGATGTAAGGAAATAAATAATAACTTCTAGGGCATATTTCCTTCAGTCTCCCACTTGCACTAGAGTCAATAATCTAGATTACACAGTAATGATTCTAACACCCATGGAGCCTTGGTGTTGATCATGTTTTGCTCGTGGAAGAGGCTTAGTCGACGGGTCTGCAATATTCAGATCCGTATGTATCTTGCAAATCTCCATGTCTCCCACCTGGACTTGGTCCCAGATGGAATTGAAGCATCTCTTGATGTGCTTGGTCTTCTTGTGATATCTGGATTCCTTTGCCAAGGCAATTGCACCAGTATTGTCACAGAAGATTTTCTTTGGACCCAATGCACTAGGTATGACACCTAGATTGGATATGAACTCCTTCATCCAGACTCCTTCATTTGCTGCTTCCGAAGCAGCTATGTACTCCGCTTCACATGTAGATCCTGCCACGACGCTTTGTTTAGAACTGCACCAACTGACAGATCCACCGTTCAGTATAAACACGTATCCGGTTTGCGATTTAGAATCGTCTGGATCAGTGTCAAAGCTTGCATCAACGTAACCATTTACGACTAGCTCTTTGTCACCTCCATAAATGAGAAACATATCCTTAGTCCTTTTCAGGTATTTCAGGATATTCTTGACCGCTGTCCAGTGATCCACTCCTGGATTACTTTCGTACCTCCCTGCTAAACTTATTGCTAAGCATACATCAGGTCTGGTACACAGCATTGCATACATGATAGAGCCTATGGCTGAAACATAGGGAACATCTTTCATTTTCTCTCTATCTTTTGATGTGGTCGGGCATTGAGTCTGACTCAACTTCACACCTTGTATTACAAGCAAGAACCCTTTCTTTGCTTGATCCATTTTGATTTTTTTCAAAACTTTATCAAGGTATGTACTCTGTGAAAGTCCAATTAAGCGTCTTGATCTATCTCTATAAATCTTGATGCCTAATATGTAAGCAGCTTCACCGAGGTCTTTCATTGAAAAACTTTTATTCAAGTATCCTTTTATGCTATCCAGAAATTCTATATCATATCCAATCAATAATATGTCGTCTACATATAATATTAGAAATGATACAGAGCTCCCACTCACTTTCTTGTAAATACAGGCTTCTCCAAAAGTCTGTATAAAACAATATGCTTTGATTACACTATCAAAGCAGTTATTCCAACTCCGAGAGGCTTGCACCAGTCCATAAATGGATCGCTGGAGCTTGCACACTTTGTTAGCATCCTTTGGATCGACAAAACCTTCTGGTTGCATCATATACAACTCTTCTTCCAGAAATCCATTCAGGAATGCAGTTTTGACATCCATTTGCCAAATTTCATAATCATAAAATGCAGCAATTGCTAACCTAATTCGGACAGACTTAAGCATCGCTACAGGTGAGAAAGTCTCATCGTAGTCAACCCCTCGAACTTGTCGAAAACCTTTCACAACAAGTCGAGCTTTGTAGATGGTAACATTACCATCAGCGTCAGTCTTCTTCTTGAAGATCCATTTATTCTCAATGGCCTGCCGATCATCGGGAAATTCAACCAAAGTCCATACTTTGTTCTCATACATGGATCCCATCTCAAATTTCATGCCCTCAAGCCATTTTGCGGAATCTGGGCTCATCATCGCTTCCTCATAGTTTGTAGGTTCGTCATGGTCAAGTAACATGACCTCCAGAATAGGATTTCTATACCACTCTGGTGCGGATCTTATTCTGGTTGACCTACGAGATTCGGTAGTAACTTGATCTGAAGTTTCATGATCAATATCATTAGCTTCCTCACTAATTGGTGTAGTCGTCATAGGAACTGATTTCTGTGATGAACTATTTTCCAATAAGGGAGTAGGTACAGTTACCTCATCAAGTTCTACTTTCCTCCCACTCACTTCTTTCGAGAGAAACTCCTTCTCTAGAAAGGATCCATTCTTAGCAACGAATGTCTTGCCTTCGGATCTGTGATAGAAGGTGTACCCAAAAGTCTCCTTTGGGTATCCTATGAAGACACATTTCTCCGATTTGGGTTTGAGCTTATCAGGTTGAAGTTTTTTCACATAAGCATTGCAGCCCCAAACTTTAAGAAATGACAACTTTGGTTTCTTGCCAAACCATAGTTCATAAGGCGTCGTCTCAACGGATTTTGATGGTGCCCTATTTAACGTGAATGCGGCCGTCTCTAAAGCATAACCCCAAAACGATAGCGGTAAATCAGTAAGAGACATCATAGATCGCACCATATCTAGTGAAGTGTGATTACGATGTTCGGACACACCATTACGTTGTGGTGTTCCGGGTGGCGTGAGTTGTGAAACTATTCCGCATTGTTTCAAATGTAAACCAAACTCGTAACTCAAATATTCTCCTCCACGATCAGATCGTAGAAACTTTATTTTCTTGTTACGATGATTTTCGACTTCACTCTGAAATTCTTTGAACTTTTCAAATGTTTCAGACTTATGTTTCATTAAGTAGATATACCCATATCTGCTTAAATCATCTGTGAAGGTGAGAAAATAACGATACCCGTCGCGAGCTTCAATATTCATTGGACCACATACATCAGTATGTATGATTTCCAACAAATCAGTTGCTCGCTCCATAGTTCCGGAGAACGGCGTTTTAGTCATCTTGCCCATGAGGCATGGTTCGCAAGTACCAAGTGATTCCAAAAGTCCATTAGTATGGAGTTTCTTCATGCGCTTTATACCAATATGACCTAAATGGCAGTGCCACAAATAAGTTGCACTATCATTATCAACTCTGCATCTTTTGGTTTCAACATTATGAATATGTGTATCACTACTATCGAGATTCATCAAAAATAGACCACTCTTTAAGGGTGCATGACCATAAAAGATATTACTCATATAAATAGAACAACCATTATTCTTAGATTTAAATGAATAACCGTCTCGCATCAAACAAGATCCAGATATAATGTTCATGCTCAACGCTGGCACCAAATAACAATTATTTAGGTCTAAAACTAATCCCGAAGGTAGATGTAGAGGTAGTGTGCCGACGGCGATCACATCGACTTTGGAACCATTTCCCACGCGCATCGTCACCTCGTCCTTAGCCAGTGTCCGCTTAATCCGTAGTCCCTGTTTTGAGTTGCAAATATTAGCAACATAACCAGTATCAAATACCCAGGTGCTACTGCGAGCTCTAGTAAGGTACACATCAATAACATGTATATCACATATACCTTTGTTCACCTTGCCATCCTTCTTATCCGCCAAATACTTGGGGCAGTTCCGCTTCCAGTGATCAGTCTGTTTGCAGTAGAAGCACTCAGTCTCAGGCTTAGGTCCAGACTTGGGTTTCTTCTCTTGAGCAGCAACTTGTTTGCTGTTCTTTTTGAAGTTCCCCTTCTTCTTCCCTTTACCCTTTTTCTTGAAACTGGTGGTCTTGTTGACAATCAACACTTGATGCTCCTTTTTGATTTCTACCTCCGCAGCCTTTAGCATTGCAAAGAGCTCGGGGATAGTCTTGTTCATCCCTTGCATATTATAGTTCATCACAAAGCTCTTGTAGCTTGGTGGCAGTGATTGGAGAATTCTGTCAATGACGCAATCATCCGGAAGATTAACTCCCAGTTGAATCAAGTGATTGTTATACCTAGACATTCTGAGTATATGCTCACTGAAAGAACTATTCTCCTCCATCTTGCAGTTGTAGAACTTATTGGAGACTTCATATCTCTCAATCCGGGCATTTGCTTTAAATATTAACTTCAACTCCTGGAACATCTCATATGCTCCATGACGTTCAAAACGTCATTGAAGTCCCGGTTCTAAGCCGTAAAGTATGGCACACTGAACTATCGAGTAGTCATCAGCTTTGCTCTGCCAAAACGTTCACAACATCCGCAGTTGCATCTGCAGCAGGCCTGGCACCCAGCGGTGCTTCCAGGACGTAATTCTTTTGTGCAGCAATGAGGATAATCCTCAAGTTATGGACCCGGTCCGTGTAATTGCTACCATCATCTTTCAACTTCGCTTTCTCAAGGAACGCATTAAAATTCAACGGAACAACAGCACGAGCCATCTATCTACAATCAACATAGACATGCAAAATACTATCAGGTACTAAGTTCATGATAAATTTAAGTTCGGTTAATCATATTACTTAAGAACTCCCACTTAGATAGACATCCCTCTAATCATCTAAGTGATCACATGATCCAAATCAACTAAACCTAACCGATCATCACGTGAAATGGAGTAGTTTTCAATGGTGAACATCATTATGTTGATCATATCTACTATATGATTCACGCTCGACCTTTTGGTCTTAGTGTTCCGAGGCCATATCTGCATATGCTAGGCTCGTCAAGTTTAACCTAAGTATTCTGCGTGTGCAAAACTGGCTTGCACCCGTTGTAGATGGACGTATAGCTTATCACACCCGATCATCACGTGGTGTATGGGCACGACGAACTTTGGAAATGGTGCATACTCAGGGAGAACACTTTTATCTTGAAATTTAGTGAGAGATCATCTTATAATGCTACCGTCAATCAAAGCAAGATAAGATGCATAAAGGATAAACATCACATGCAATCAATATAAGTGATAGGCCATCATCATCTTGTGCTTGTGATCTCCATCTCCGAAGCACCGTCATGATCACCATCGTCACCGGCGCGACACCTTGATCTCCATCGTAGCATCGTTGTCGTTTTGCCAAGTATTGCTTCTACGACTATCGCTACCGCTTAGTGATAAAGTAAAGCAACTGCAGGGCGATTGCATTGCATACAATAAAGCGACAACCATATGGCTCCTGCCAGTTGTCGATAACTCGGTTACAAAACATGATCATCTCATACAATAAAATATAGCATCACGTCTTGACCATATCACATCACAACATGCCCTGCAAAAACAAGTTAGACGTCCTCTACTTTATTGTTGCAAGTTTTACGTGGCTGCTACGGGCTGAGCAAGAACCGTTCTTACCTACGCATCAAAACCACAACGATAGTTCGTCATGTTAGTGATGTTTTAACCTTCTCAAGGACTAGGCGTAGCCACACTCGGTTCAACTAAAGTTGGAGAAACTGACACCCGCCAGCCACCTGTGTGCAAAGCATGTCAGTAGAACCAGTCTCACGTAAGCATACGCGTAATGTCGTTCCGGGCCGCTTCATCCAACAATACCGCCGAACCAAAGTATGACATGCTGGTAAGCAGTATGACTTGTGTCGCCCACAACTCACTTGTGTTCTACTCGTGCATATAACATCAACGCATAAAACCTAGGCTCGGATGCCACTGTTGGGGAACATAGTAATTTCAAAAAAATTCCTACGCACACGCAAGATCATGGTTATGCATAGCAACGAGAGGGGAGAGTGTGTCCACGTACCCTCGTAGACCGAAAGTGGAAGTGTTAGAACAAGGTGGTTGATGTAGTCGTACATCTTCACGACCCGACCGATCAAGCACCGAAACTACGACACCTCTGAGTTCTAGCACACATTCAGCTCGATGACATCCCTCGAACTCCGATCCAGCCGAGTGTCGAGGGAGAGTCCGTCAGCACGATGGCGTGGTGACGATCTTGATGTTCTACCATTGCTGGGCTTCGCCTAAGCACCGCTACAATATTATCGAGGAGGACTATGGTGGAGGGGGGCACCGCACACGGCTAAGAGATCCAAGGATCAATTGTTGTGTCTAGAGGTGCCCCCTTGCCCCCGTATATAAAGGAGCTAGGGGGAGGGGGTCGGCCGACCAGGAGGGGCGCGCCAGGAGGAGTCCTCCTCCCACTAGGAGTAGGACTCCCCCCTTGTTGGAGTAGGAGAGGAGAGGGAAGTAGAGAGAGGGGGAAAGGAAAGGGGGGGGGGGCGCCGCCCCCTCCTTGTCCAATTCGGACTTGGGGGGGGGGGGAGGGGCGCGCGACTGCCCCTTGGCCGCCTCTCCTCTTCCACCACCTGGGCCCATGAGGCCCATTAACCTTCGGGGGGGGGGGGCTCCGATAACCCCCTGGTACTCCAGTATATATCCGATAACCCCCGAAACCATTCCGATGTCCGAATATAGTCGTCCAATATATCAATCTTCATGTCTCAATCATTTCGAGACTCCTCGTTATGTCCATGATCACATCCGGGACTCCGAACTACCTTCGGTACATCAAAACATATAAACTCATAATATAACTATCATCTAACTTTAAGCGTGCGGACCCTACGGGTTCGAGAACAATGTAGACATGACCGAAACACGTTTCTGGTCAATAACCAATAGCGGAACCTGGATGCTCATATTGGCTCCCACATATTCTACAAAGATCTTTATCGGTCAAATCGCATAACAACATATGTTATTCCCTTTGTAATCGGTATGTTACTTGCCCGAGATTCGGTCGTCGGTATATCAATACCTAGTTCAATCTCGTTACCGGCAAGTCTCTTTACTCGTTATGTAATACATCATCTCGCAACTAACTCATTGGTCACATTGCTTGCAAGGCTTATAGTGATGTGTATTACCGAGAGGGCCCAGAGATACCTCTCCGACAATCGGAGTGACAAATCCTAATCTCGAAATACGCCAACCCAACAAGTACCTTCGGAGACATCTATAGAGAACCTTTATAATCACCCAGTTATGTTGTGACGTTTGGTGGAACACAAAGTGTTCCTCCGGTAAACGGGAGTTGCATAATCTCATAGTCACAGGAACATGTATAAGGCATGAAGAAAGCAGTAGCAACATACTTAACGATCAAGTGCTAAGCTAACAGAATGGGTCAAGTCAATCACATCATTCTCTTAATGATGTGATCCCGTTAATCAAATGACAACTCTTTTGTCCATGGCTAGGAAACATAACCATCTTTGATAAACGAGCTAGTCAAGTAGAGGCATACTAGTGACACTCAGTTTGTCTATGTATTCACACATGTATCATGTTTCCGGTTAATACAATTCTAGCATGAATAATAAACATTTATCATGATGTAAGGAAATAAATAATAACTTTATTATTGCCTCTAGGGCATATTTCCTTCTGGGGGCATCAGAATAGGCCTCCTCATATGAGGAGGCCTATTCTAATGCAAATAATCAGCTTCTTCCTATTGCATACGCACTGGTCGAGAGTGAGAACAAAGATAGCTGGTTGTGGTTCCTGAGTTGCGTGAAGATGGGTGTCGTGAAAGAGCGCTTAGGTGTTTGCATCATCTCTAATCGCAACATAAGATTATTAAGTGCTCTCGACATAATTAAGGAGTCGTCAGAAGAGTGGGGGTGGCCGGATCTAGAGGGAAGGTGGTGCATGCGGCATTTGGCAGCAAACTTTTACTCCAAATTCAAGAATAAGGATTGGTTCAAATTATTCAAGAGGATGTGCATGCAGAAAACTGTAGTCAAACCATCTGGGCAGGTATCAATGGTGAGATCGAGCGCGCGGCCTTGCCGCAGAGAGAAGACCGGAGGGGTTGTAGGACGACCATAAATTTGAGCCAGTTGATCGGCGAGAATTGCCCTAATTTGTACAAGTGGGCGTAGGCTCACGACACCGGAGCTCAGTATAGAATAATGACCAGCAACATGTTGGAGGTGTACAATGGTGTTCTTAAAGGGGTGAGAGCCCTACCTATCACAGCCCTAATTGAAGAAACTTGGAACCGGACACTGTCATACTTTGCAGACAGGGTTACCGTGGCTAAAGCACAAGTTGAATTGAACAAGCCATGGTCCGAGAAGATGCAAAGTCATCTGGACGAGAAAGCAAAGAAGTCCCAAAGCCATGGATGCAGGAAAGTGGACGCACTTAGGAATAAGTGGGAGGTCATTGTGCGAGCCAAGTACATTAAGGGTCATCATAGAGGATCAAAAAAGCAAGCTGTCACCCTCGGCCCAATGTCCTGTGAGTGCATGTGTAACAAGCCCAAGCTTGAGGGCTACCCTTGTAGTCATGTGCTCCGGGCGGCTGCAGATCAAAAAATCAGTGTCGAGCCATACATATCGCCGTACTTCAACATGTACAATATGTACAACACTTGGAACGGTGAGTTCTGGGCCTACAGCATTGATATGAACTACAAAATGCTGCGGCCAGATGGGCCGAAATAGGTTCTGAACACCGACTTGATAAGAACCGCCAAGGGACGACGTCAGTCTAGGCGTCATCGCAATGACATGGACCATAGCCAGATGGGAGAACCAAGGTGATGCCGCATTTGTAGGTGTCCTGGACATTCACGTAGGGAAAGCCCGTATCGAGCGAACAACACCAGATGATGTTGATTTATCTGTACTCGCTATGTCTACTTATATTTGTATTATATTTGTATTAATTTAAATTGAATCTCTTTGTATTATTGTATCTCTTTGTGTTATTGTATTTATATTTATTTTAAATTGAATCTCTTTGTATTCCGTGATGTTAACTTCAGTTAATTAATGTAAATTATATCTCTTTGTATTTTTTAAGTGATTTTTTTGTATGTTTGTGTGCAGGTTATGGCTGAAGTTCCAGTGCTTTTGGAGGGGCCCCATGACGCCGGCCACCGTTGCCACCTATTTTTCAACCCAAATAAAGAACATGATTATCGGAGTTTCAGACTTCATACCATAAAGAAAACCTGGCCAACACACAATTCTTTTGTTCCTCACCTTGACGCTTATGGACTACATGCTTTTGCTAGGCTCACATCATGCCAAGACCAGTTACGTTCGGACCCATCCCTTTTGACATCCCTCGTTGACCGGTGGAGACCTGAAACCCACACCTTTCACTTTCGTTTTGGGGAGCTTGCACCTACACTGAAAGATGTTTCTATGATCCTTGCTCTACCAATTAGAGGTGAGTCGTTAGTCTCTCCACGAGTGTCTAAATCTTGGGCACAAAATATATTAGACTGTCTTGGGATGACAATGCTAGAATCACAACGTACTGGTGGCCCTCGTGGCATCCCACTCTCCTGGCTTCGTGATAACTTTCTTAATTTTTCTAGCTTCGCTGATTCTGAGACGAGGAAAAGACATTTGTTTGCGTATTTGTTGTGGCTCCTTGGGGTTATGTTTCCAAATTCACATGGGGACGTACTTCTCCCTGGTCTCATCTACATTGTGGAGAAGATGGTAGATGAACCTTTACCCGAGCAGCCAAAATACAGCTTCGATTCTGCCATTCTATCTCATACATATAGAGGCTTGTGTGATGCCACACAAAAAACTTCCTTCGCAAAAGAAGCTCCGTTACTTTGTGTCCCCTACGAGATTCTACAATTGTGGTCCTGGGAATACCTCCCTATAGGACGACCTCGTATACTAAATCCCATACACCCATACGACTGTAGCGAGGGCAGCATGTAACTATGGCTAGCAGGTGGACAAAGGCACAGAAACATTGGTCTCCAAGTATTGCGAAAAATTGTTACCCTATATACCACCAGCAGTTTGAAGTACTTTATGAGTCTGTAGTCACATGGAACCAGGGGCGGATCTACACCCCAGGCCCCCAGGGCCCAGGCCAAGGGCGTGGCCTTTTTATTTAGCTATTACTATAGTATATTTTTCTTATGGGCCCGGGGCCTAGCCCACGACACAACCCAAGGCCTAGACGCTCAGCTTCCTCAGCCATGAGCCCCCACAACAACACTTCCATTCGCACGCACGCACGCGAGTTAGGAGCCGCCAAGCAACCTCCCCTCCTGTGCGCCGTGCCGCCGCCTTGCCTCCTGTGTGTCGCGCTGCCGCCGGGGCGCCGGGCCGCCAACGCTTTTCTCACTCATTGCCGCTCGTCTGCACGACTAGACATAGCCCCGGGCCGCCTTTCTTCTCTTCCTAAATCCCCTGATCGGCTACTCCCAACTGCTCAGGGTTGTGGACTATGATCTGCCGCTGCTGCTCTAGCCGGGCGGCGCCGCCGCTCTACTCCGGCCACTTCCTGATTCCGGACTCCCCGTCTCCACGTCGCCGCTCTACTCTGGCCACTGCCCAACTCCGTACTACGATTGAATTGATGTGTAGCCCCTATCTATGTTACTATGTATGATATGAAGAAAGTTTAACTGAACCTTGAACCAACTATTCAGTCACTGTTTCTGCCTAATTCTATATGTATTGTATTATCGATTTGAAACTGAAGCATTTTTATGTCAATACATTTCATACCGCAGAAATAGAAGATGAAGAGATATTTTTCATCGTTGTCGGCAATGGAAGGGTCTACACCCGGGGATTCAATTCCAGAGAATCAAGGAGTTGAGAGGACCGAATCAACTCCACAAACTGAAACAACCACAGAAATGGGACCGCAACCTTCGGCTTCAAGCAACCCGCCTTCAATCCCAACTCGAGAAAGTATCATTTTTGATATCCCTGTTTCTGCTCATGCTCAACTTAGTGAAGGTGATATTCAGCCTGATCCTGGTCTTAGGAAACCCATTGAAAGCTTAGATCCGGACCTTAGAGATGTTGCTAGAAGGATGTATATAAATATGGGTCCATGCCAACCGACTAATCAAAAATATAGAAAAACAAAAAGAGGAAATTCTTCTAAAGAAAGAAGCTTTAAAGCTAGTTGGTTCAAGAACCATCTCGGTTGGTTGGAATACAGTGATAATAAAGATGCAACCTTTTGTTTTTATTGCTTTCTTTTTAAGCAACCTAGAGCGGAAAATTTTGGTATTGAGGCATTCACAAAGGTTGGATTACGAAATTGGAAGGATGCAATTAGTGCTTTTAATACACATGTTGGTAAACATGATAGTGCTCACAATAAAGCTAGACAACATTATGAGGCTTTCAAAAATCAAAGGCAATGTGTTACACATGTGATGGATCGTGGTACCAAAAAGAGTGAAGAGAAATATAAAACTCGTCTTATCATTATTTTGGGTGTTATCCGATTTCTTCTATTACAAGCTCTACCTTTCCATGGTCATGATGAGAGCTTGAGCTCTAAGAATAGGGGCAACTTTTTGGAGTTGATGAGTTGGTACAGGAACAAGGATCCAAACGCTAAGACTTTGCTTGATGGTGCAGGCGGGACCCATTTGAGGACTTCACATGAGATACAGTTCCAATTGTGCCAGGCTTGTGCTGAAGAGACCACAAAAGCCATTATTGGTGATATTGGAGACAAAAGGTTTTGTTTACTTGTTGATGAGTCCAGAGATGCATCTATAAAGGAGCAAATGGCTATGGTTTTAAGGTTCGTAACTTTCTATCCTTTATGTTAATTGTATTTTTGTTGTTTAGTAATAGTAATAACTAATGGTTGGTTACATGTGCTTCTTTGTCTCATGTAGGTATGTCAACGATCATGGATATACAATTGAGAGATTTATTGGGATTAAGCATGTTGGTGACACAAGAGCAGCTTCTCTAAAGGCAGTCGTGGATGGTATGTTTCATAAACATGGCTTATCTATGTCTAAATTGACAGGGCAAGGGTATGATGGAGATTCTAACATGAGAGGGAAATTTCATGGGTTGCAACGGTTGATACTAGATGAAAATCCTTATGCATTGTATATTCATTGCTTTGCCCATCAATTACAATTAGTGGTTGTTGCTGTTGCTAAGTGTTGTTCCTCTGTATTGGATTTTTTTAACCACACAACTTTGATTGTCAACACTGTCAATGCTTCTTGTAAGAGACATGATGAACTAGCCCAACAACATCATGACACTATTGTGAGCCAGTTGGAGTCTGGAGAAATTTTTTCAGGAAGAGGGAAAAACCAAGCAACCAACCTTGTAAGACCCGGGAATATACGGTGGGGCACACATCATAAAACTTTGTGTCGATTTATTATGATGTGGACATCTGTTTTGCAAGTATTAGAGAACATTCATGATGATGCAAAAATTTAACACAAAGAACCACGGCAGGTGGCTTGATTTCTCAGATGGAAAGTTTTGAGTTTGTTTTCATATTGCATCTTATGATTAAACTATTGGGTAAGACTAATGAGTTGTCATAATGCTTGCAAAAGAAAGATCAGAACATTGTTCCTGAAGTGAGTTTGATTGGGGTCACCTTGAAGAAACTTCAAGATATAAGAGAAAATGGTTGGGATGAGCTCTTGAAAGAGACAAATGACTTTTGTGTTAAACACAACATTGTATTGCCTAACATGGATGATACAGTACCAGCTCGAGGTCGTTCAATGGGGCGTGGTGGTCAAATGGTAACTTACTATCACCGCTTCAGATATGAAATATTCAATGTTGTGCATGACCAAATTATTGTTGAGTTAAATAATCGTTTTGCCGAAAGATCCACTCAATTGTTGAGATGCATTGCTTGTCTTGATCCAAGGAACTCATTTGCTAATTTTGATGAGGATAAACTTGTTGAACTTGCCGAGTTGTATGCTGATGACTTCTCCATATATGAGATCTCCTTTGTCCTTCGAAACCAACTTGAAACATTCATTTCTGTTGTGAGAGCTGATCCGGATTTTGAATGTTGTAATGACCTTGGTAATCTTGCTGTGAAGATGGTTCAAACCGGTAGACACACTATTTTTCCTTTGGTATATCGACTCATAGAGTTGGCATTGATCTTGCCGGTTGCAACCACATAAGTGGAAAGAGCTTTCTCAGCTATGAGTATTATCAAGACCGAGTTGAGGAATAAGATGGGTGATGATTGGCTCAATTATAACATGATGTGCTATATTGAGTGAGATGTATTTGCAAGTATTCCCAATGATGATATTTTATATCACTTTCAAGCCTACAGGAATCGTAGAGGGCTTTTACCTCCCCTTAGAGGTAAGGTTTTAGATTTTAACTAATCATCATTATTTCACTATGTTTATGTATTTTCTTATGAAATTACACGTTTGATGTCTTGAAGGTGTTGCTTCTTCTTCTGCCGCTGATCATGTTATGGGAGGCACAAATGAAATAAACAATTGATTTGGTACTCTTTTACATTCCCGTATTATTTCTAGTTTTATCATGGTATATCTCTTCTGTTGGATTGGGCGGCCTAGATTAAATTCAAGAATTATTGAACAATTAAGATTTATTTTGTTTGTTATCACATATGATCTTTTTTTAAATGCCATGGTGTGTTACTGTGTTTTGTGGTAGTTATAAGTGCCAAAGTTTTTCCTTATTGCTGGAAAAAATTGGGCACGGGCTTTGCTTCAATCCTGGCTCCGCCACTGCATGGAACCCATGGACTGAAGAGCATGTACAGATGATCTTTGATATACGACCCATCACAGCAGGCATGTTGATCGATAGTGCATTCTGGTTGACTCGCTGCTACTTATTGTTCTTGTGGTGTGTTGAGCCTTACAATCCAGAGCGTGTCATGAGACAGTTCGGTCTGTATCAGGAGATTCCACTACCTTTTCCAAGATGTATCGACGAGGAAACCCATAAGTAAGATGTGACCTCCCTAAATAGTTAGTGTCCTTTTTAATTTACTAAACTCACACTTTGTTACATAATTTGCAGGCTAACCAATATGGGCCACGGTTGGAGTTCTTACAATTGGAGGGAACGCAACATTCAATGGGTACACAAGTGGGAAAACGAAGCGCTAGCAGATATTGTGTATCAACTTAGGTACATTTTATTTACATTATTTTATTACGATGACCATACGATGCGTGAAGATGCTTTGCTTTCATCACAATGGTTGATGTAATTATATAATTTTGTAGACCGTACGATGGAAGTATAGCTTAAGCGTACAAGCAGTGGTACTGCATCAGCACGCGTACAAGCCTGTCCAGTCAACCAGCTACGATACCAACAAATCTCACGCACGAGGAGCAGATGCAGAGACATGTTGAGCTGCATGCAGCTTTCTATCGTGATCAGACGGTAATCACTAGTAATTTTTCCAGGTCCATTATTTCATAATCATTTCAACCAAATAACAACCAAATATTTTTCAGCTTCAAACTGCCAATGAAATAGGGCAGATCGCGACGGAAAGCATGCCGTCCAGGGGATCAGCTGTCAAGTCATTCCATAAACGTCTTAAAGAATACATGGTAACAAAGTTGAGATGTGGTATAGGTGACGACGTTGTCACAGGAGCGTACAACATGCCAGTACCGAGGTCAGCCAGACCGAGTGCGGCGCCATCGTCCAGACCGAGCGAGGCGCGTACAAGCCATTGACAGTGGGGTGAGGGTCCGAGTACTACAACGACATTGCCACGACATGACTCATCTCTGCCACTACATCGCTCTTCTTCGGTGCTGCTTCGTTAGGGGTAGACATCGCAGGACCATGGCATGGGCTTGGATTCGATGCCCGAGTTGTATCTTTCCCTAAACCCATATGCATACACATGATATGACGCATACATTCAAGGTGAGGGATTTCAGTCGTATCTCTTCACGCGAGGGATCTCCATGCCCGAGGAGACTCGTGTCCCAGATTTAAACCAGTACCAGGTAGAATGTCAAGACAGTACATGCGAGGGATCTGATCAGGTAGTCATGTTTACATTTTAATGCATTTATAGTGATATTACATATTATCCTCTAACAGTTTTTGTTTACAATGTTTCTATGTGCAGGACATACCTAATGAGTACACCCAACCTGGCCTCAACACACGCATACAGGAATCATCACATGATGATGGCGACAATTTTAATGCAGTAGTTACGGAATTCTTCAGAGAGGATGTTATTGGCCCATCTTTTATCCCTGAGGAGTCACAACAACCACACGCCTACAACTACGCATCAGGTTCGCAACAAGGATTACAGACTCCACCACCTATGCAGGAGTCGCAGACACAGGAAGACCAACTGGAGTACGGTCGCGGTCTTCGTGTAACTCGACCACGTAATCGCTTGGAGCTTTCTGGTCCGAAGGGAAGGCCAGGTGGCCGTCGTCGACTACAATGATTCATCTATCTACGTGTGCGACCCATTGTATCTACATATGTCAGTATCAGACTTTCCGACTTATGTATGAAACATTATGTATGCTGAAATAAAAATGCACCAGTCCCGTTAAATTCAGATGTACTTGCATTATTAGTTTGTGCTTGTTGTACTTGTTGCATGGCGTTCGATAATTAGTGGAGGAAAATATAATGCTATATTTTATTGTAAATCTATTTTTTTTCATTAAGACACGGTACAACTGAAATTAAGATACATCATACTATTGAAATAAAGCTACATTTAAGTACTGAAATAAAGCTACACTAAACTGTAGAAATTAAGATACAAACGATTACGAAATAAAGCTACACGAAACTGCAGAAATTAAGACACTAAACTCACACATCGTCCCCCACGTCCCTCTGTCCAGCATTCAGAACCACGACAATCTTGCCCTTCGAGGACGTAGCTTAAAAACTACATGAAGGCATCATCGTCATCCTCCGTCGATGCAGAATTCTTGCCCTTCGAGGACACGGAACTCTTGCCCTTGGACGATGCAGAACTCTTGCCCTTCGAGGATGCAGAACCCGGAAGTGGCGACATGAAGATATCATCGTCGTCCTCGCTTTCTTCAGTCCATAAAAATGGATGCTTTGTTACAGTCCTTCTGAAAGTTTCACTCTTCGACTTCACTACCTTCTTCCACCTTTCATGCAACCTAAGAAGTTATGTACGTACCTCCTCATAAGTCCTTTCAGGCCACCCAGATCTACGTAATTCATGGGCCAACTCATTCATTATGGTGTCACTACCGGTGAGTTCGTCCCATGGAACTATCCTATTGTCCATCCTGAAATCAGTGGCTAGCCTCAGAAGACATCTGCTCATCCCAGGGTGAAAACTACGATCGAAAGGATAATGGGACATCTCGACTACACTATACTACACTGCTTATTCACCTCCGTGTGAAGGGGGTTTTATAGGTAGAGATGAAAAAATGGCGGGAAAGAACGACTGGGTATGGAGGGAAAGGGTTGGCGGGAAGAGGATGGCTGGACGAGAGCCTCGGTGTCTCCTTTTATAGGCTTAGACGACAAATGATGACGAAAAAATAAGCGTGAATGGACGAAATTAGGCGGGAAATTTTAGGATCCCTGTAGTGTCGGCATAACAGGTTCCCGCAGCATCGGATTCCCGCAGTGAGTAATTGATTACCGCAGTGCCGTCGCATCCGCTCAAGCAATAAACAGACCGATTCTCGTAGTGCCGTCGCATCTGCTGAGGCAAAAGTAGCAAAAGCAAACTGATTCCCGGGCGAAAAAACCAAAAGCGTACATATTCCCGCATTCAGTGCGTAGTCTGCGTCGGAATCAGTGCCATGCGTTGGAATCAGTGTCGTGCATCGGAATCAGTACATATTCCCGTGTTCAGTCCGTTGTCGCGTCTACCAAAGAGGCCGCCTCCTCCCGTGGCAGCGTGGCCCACGCCTCGGCCTGCACGCAGCAGGGGTTGTCGGCCAGCCAGGGACAGCGCCAGGGGGTGGCCGCCTCCCACGGTGGCGGTAGGACCCACCTGGTCCGCCCCATTCCATCGCGGCTCGGTGAGCTCCTCCGATGCCCGTTCGCCTGGATGGCCGCCTCCTATGGTAGCGGCAGGGCCCGCCGCCTCTTGGCGTGGCGGCAGGTGCCACGTGTTGCCTGCCGCGCCTGCCACCACCACTGAGGGGGCCTTTTTTGTCAAATTGATCCACATATATTTTTTTGTCAATTCATCTAGTCAGGTGGTCCTTTTAGACAAAAAGTCAACCGCGTCGGTCATGGACTAAAACCGGCCGAGTTCATACATGTTTCACCTTCCCGGCGTTCTGTACAAAACAAAAGCCAAACAGCTCGGCCCGTCGTAGGATCCATCCGAGCATCTTACCTCCCCAAATCAAATCGAAAACCACGCTAGGGTTTCAAAATCCTGGATCGTACTCCCCACGGCGGGACGATGGTAGGCAACGAGATCCAGCCGCTGGAGCATCCGGACGTGACCCCTGCCAGCGGTGACGTTAGGGAGGAGGACCATCTGGCGCGCCTTCCAGAGGACGTGCTCGCCGGCGACCTTCGCCGCGTCCCGCCGCTCTGGCTCGCTGCCACCCACTGCGTCTGCACGGCCTGGTGCGACGCCATCGACGCGCACGGCCTGGCGTGACGCCATCGACGCGCACGACCTCCTGCGCGCCGACCTGCTCCCGCTGTCGCTCGCCGGCCTCTTCATCCACTTCAGCGAGCACAAGTTCCCCGAGTTCCTCGCCCGCCCCTCCTCCGCCGTAGATGGCGCACGTGCGGTCAGCGGCAACCTCAGCTTCCTGCCCTCCACCAACCCCCATTGCGGCTATTTCTGGCAGGAAGACTGCGCTGATTGGTGCCACTATAACATCGAGGATCACTGCAATGCGCTCCTTTTGCTTCGCAATAACTGGGTGGTTAACCCTGCCATGCGATGGTGGAATACTCTGCCAAAACGTCCGGCCAAGCACGATAGAGGGAATGTGCGGTACAACGGACATCTGGTCTATGATCTGATGGTATCACCATATTACGAGGTGTTTATGATCCCCTGGTTGGATAACTATCATCCTCAAGATGAGGTAGACCCCCTCGATGGAGGAATCTGAATGGCCACCATCCCTATGCAAGGTGTATGCATTCTCATCAAAGTCGGGTTCTTGGGAGGAGAAGTATTTCCTCTGAGAAGGGGATTGTCGGTGTCAAAACCGGCGGATCTTGGGTAGGGGGTCCCGAACTGTGCGTCTAGGCGGATGGTAACAGGAGACAAGGGACACGATGTTTTTACCTAGGTTCGGGCCCTCTCGATGGAGGTAAAACCCTACTCCTGCTTGATTAATATTGATGATATGGGAAGTACAAGAGTGGATCTACCACGAGATCAGAGAGGCTAAACCCTAGAAGCTAGCCTATGGTATGATTGTTGTTCGTCCTACGGACTAAAACTCTCCGGTTTATATAGACACCGGAGAGGGCTAGGGTTACACAGAGTCGGTTACAATGGGAGGAGATCTTCATATCGCATTGCCAAGCTTGCCTTCCACACCAAGGAAAGTCCCATCCGGACACGGGACGGAGTCTTCAATCTTGTATCTTCATAGTCCGGGAGTCCGGCCAAAGGTCATAGTCTGGCCATCCGGACACCCCCTAATCCAGGACTCCCTCAGTAGCCCCTGAACCAGGCTTCAATGATGACGAGTCCGGCGCGCAAATTGTCTTCGGCATTGCAAGGCGGGTTCCTCCTCTGAATACTTCATAGAAGATGTTGAACACAAGGATAGTGTCCTGCTCTGCAAAATAAGTTCCACATGCCACCATAGAGAGAATAATATTTGCACCAATCTAATATGCTGACGTATTCCGCAGCGTGACATCACGCCACGGCCAGGCTTTTATTCGAATCCTTTTACTGTTCCACCTTAGCGCGTTTAGCGAGGTGGTTTTCTTGACACGTCTTGTCAAAGCAGAGATCGTGTCCCCTTATTCCGGGATTCTCATCAATACGGGCGTGGGTAACCCAACCGCGCCATTAACCGCGACACTTGGGAGATAAGCGAGTTTTATTAGGCCGGTGGGGGCTCGTAGTTTCGGCCGCCCATATAAGGGGATAAGAATATACCCTTTCCATTTACGCCTTCTTCCTCCTTTGCTTATCCGTCCCTGTGCGCTCGAGCTCCAACGCCCAAGCCCGCACTTCCCACCTCAACCTTCTCCAATCATGTCCGGAGCGGGAGGTAGATGGATGGCCTCCTCCGTTACGGAGGGGCAAATCAAAAAGCTGAGGAAGGCCGGATACCTGTCTGACGACATCGCGCACCGGCTTCCTGATGTGGGGCAACTCATCCCCACCCCCAGGCCCCGTGAGAGGGTTGTTTTTCTTCCCCATTTCCTCCGCGGACTGGGTTTTCCTCTTCACCCGTTCGTCCGGGGGCTCATGTTCTACTATGGCCTGGACTTCCACGATCTGGCCCCGAACTTCATCCTGAACATCTCGGCGTTCATCGTCGTGTGCGAGGCCTTCCTCCGCATCTAGCCTCACTTTGGCCTATGGCTGAAGATCTTCAGCGTCAAGCCGAAGGTCGTGGGCGTCCGCCAAGTGGAGTGCGGAGGTGCCATGGTGGGCAAGATAGCCAACGTTACATGGCTCGAGGGCGCCTTCGTAGAGACCATCAAAGGGTGGCAATCGGGGTGGTTCTATATCACCGAGCCGCGTGACCCAGAATGGGCAGCGGCCCCCGAATTCCGATCTGGCATCCCCACATGGCTCACATCCTGGAAAGAGATGGGCCTGTTGTGGGGTAATTCGGCGGAAGTGACCGGACTTCAAACCTGCATCAAAGACCTGATCGGCCGGAAGGTTAAACTTGTCACCATAGTCCAGGTCATGCTCTTCCGCCGGATTCTCCCATGTCAATGACGGGCTTTCAGCTTGTGGGAGTTCGACCCGGCCCAGCACCAGACTCTATCCCGGCTCTTCGACACAAAGCACAAGGATGCCTGGAAGGTGATATTCAAGAGCTCCGAGGTCTTCCCTCCCGTCACCGAGGATCGCGGATTCTGCGCCAAGCGCCAAGCCAGCACGATGAGCTTAATTTTCCCTTTACGGGGTATTTGTTTTTCATAGATTTGATTCTATGCTGGATCTAAACCCCCATCTTTTTAACAGGACTGGCAGAAGAAGGCCGGACAGATCAACTATACGGCTCCCTTGCCCGAAGACCCAGCGGATGCTCGCTTGACGAAGCTGCTGGTTCCGGCACCTAACGTGGTGCTGGAGAAGAAGGCCAAGAAGAAGGCCACGGGGGCTCGAAAGAGTTTCCGGCGCCTGGTGGTGTCGGATTCGTCGCGTGACAACCCCGAAGCACCCTCCGCCTCTGAGGACGAGGAGGAGGAAGAAGAAGAAGAAGCCTCTCCCCCTCCAACGGGGGAAGGAAAGAAAAGGAAAGCCGCCCCAACTGGGGAGGCCGGAGGGTCCAAGAAGGGCAAGACCCTTCTGCCGGACTACGCCTCCGATGCCAAAGACGGCGGGGAGGAATGGCCATCCAGGGTCAAGCCCCTGGCAAAATCGTAAGTGTCTGGTTACCCGAATGACTTATGGCGCTCCTCTATTATTCGGTAGCTTCTAACGCCGAATTTAATTATGCAGTCCGCCCAGAGCTCAGCTCGACGATTCGACGAGCGACTCCTTGGATTCGTCAGATGTGAATAGTGCTTCACTTCCGACGGCCTCCTCCCCTCCCCCTACGGACGACGCCGAGGTGGAGTCCCGAAAGGGACTAAACCAGGAGGAGGTGGTCCTGGAGGCGCCGCAAGGCGACCTCCCGGACTCCAGGCCCAAAGGGGGTAAAGCCCCGGAGGGATCCAAGTCCGGCCCCGGGCCGGACACTGCTCCGAGCGAGAAAAGCAGGAGGCGCGGGTGGCGGAGGTGCAGCAAGAGCTCCAGGCTCTCGTGGAAAAACACGAGAGTTTGGAGCATGACTCGAAGACTCGAGAGTCCGAGCTCACCTTGGCTCTTGAGAGTGCCAAGACCGCTAAGGCCGAAGCCCAGAAGGCCCTCCAGGAGATCGAGGCGATGAAGAAGATAGCGGCGGGTAAGACATTCTTTATGCAAAGCAAGAATATAAAAGTAAATTATCTGTTACTTACCCGAATTTAGAGCTCTCCAGGAGCGTTCGCCAATCTGCCCCGTAGTGTGTCTGATGCTGCCGCATTCTACCGAGCCGAGGAGGGGAGCTCGACGGAAAAGGTGTTCTGGTCTCAGTATACTGAGGCCGAACATCCGGTGCCCCTGAGCGACCAGCTGAAGCAGCTGGTCGAGCTCCACAAGGTGGCCGAAAAGGCCATCAAGGACCTCATAGTTCGGCTGTGGCCTAGGGAAGCCATGCCTGGGAGCTACTTCGGTCTGGTGTGGCGGCTAGTGGATGTGTGTCCGTGGATTGAGGTCATCAAGTGCTCCGTCTGTATCGAAGGTACCCGTCGGGCCCTTGCCCGTGCTATGGTGCACTGGGGCAAGCTGGACGCTGAGAAGCTTTTGACGGACGCGCCACCACCGGGCAAGGAGTATCGCACGCCCGAGATGTATTATAAGGGCGTCCTAAAGGGTGCCCGCCTTATAGCGGACGAATGCTCCAAAGATGTAATTTTTTAGTAGACTCGCATCTGTTATCCTGTACGCTGAAAACTTTGTTCATATGCGTTAAGCAACGCTTTGTTAATTTAAAATATTACCTTCTGTGCGGCCGTTTATCAAATCTGAGAGATGCAAGTCGTCGGCTTCTACCCCCATGCCACGAGTGCTGGGGTGTTCGGGATAAACCTGAGTGCTCTTGTTCCCATTCTTGGGTCCATGTAGGGAGGCGCTCAGCACAACGAACTAGGCCGCCGGACTTATAATGCTTTATCACTCTCACTTAGCCATAGAATTCTATAATTTTAAATTTCGGCGAAGCCCCTAGTATTCGGAAGACCGAGTTCGGGGCGCTATCCACGCCTAGGCCGGATAAGTCCGGCTCCTCGCTCTAAGAGGCATAAGTCTTTAAGGACTCGAAAAACCTCGCGAACAGCGACCGGTCTCTCGCACTATCATGACGGTCAGTTTTAGCTTTCTCTATTGAGGTGTTAACCCAGCTCAACTGGGGCACAATCGCAGTAGTTCTCCCAGTGCTACCTTAGCCAACATTGCGGAATGTAAGGTACCAAAACATGGGAGCCGGGCAAACCCAACTATTGACCAAAGACATGATTCGGAGCCGATGCATATAGTGCTATAAGTTCGGGGTGCCGCACTCGCGAGAGTGTTCGGTCTTCTCACACCATGTTATGGGGTGCTTAAGCCCCTGGTGTATTGGCCGTACCAAAGTGTACGGTTGCATAATGTCATGAGTGAACATATTTGTATAAAAAATAGATGAGTACAATAATAGATAAGAGCTATGTATTGTTTATTAAAAAAGGGCTGCTATGAAAGCAGAACGATACAAATAGTGCGATAAGCAAGAGATGAGATTATTTGACATGTCCCCCTGCAGGGGCAAGCTGCAGGACTTTAAGTAAAACAGGTATTAAGCTCGTTATAGAGACCACCTGGACATTTGACGCATCTTGTTCTCTCCCTGGTTGTTGCATCGTGTGTCCGGCGAGTGTATTGCCGGACAGGCCTTCCGAATAGTTGGTTCCTGAAAGTATATAAAAAGGAAACGGCGAAATAGGGAGCCCCTTAGTGCGGTTGAGCCGCCTTCTGGGCGTGCCGTAGTTGTGCCCCTCCCCTTATGCCCATGGTATTTCTAAAGCATAATTATGTACGCGTGGTACCGATATCACCGTCTGGCGAGGGCTGGGGTTGGGGCCGCACTGCTATGCTTGCTCGGAACATGCCAGCCGACTTTATTGTAGGTTACTTCGGGCTCGCTTGACGTTGTCCGGACGTTTAACACCTGGATTGGAGAATTGCATTGAGAGGCTACTCTGTACTTCCGCCGCCAGGGCCGCCGTGTGCTCCTCCGTTCGGAGAGAGCGTTCGGTGTTTTCATTTACCGTGATGACTCCGCGAGGGCCTGGCATCTTGAGCTTGAGATATGCGTAGTGCGGCACCGCATTGAATTTTGCAAATGCGGTTCGTTCGAGCAGGGCGTGATAGCCACTGCGGAATGGGATATGTCAAAGGTTAACTCTTCGCTTCGGAAATTATCTGGGGATCCGAAGACCACTTCGAGTGTAACCGAGCCTGTACGGCTGGCTTCTACACCTGGTATGACGCCTTTAAAGGTTGTCTTTGTGGATTTAATCCTTGAGGGATCTATACCCATTTTTCGCACTGTATCCTGATAAAGCAGGTTCAGGCTGCTGCCGCCGTCCATGAGGACTCTGTTGAGGAGAAATCCGTCGATGATTGGGTCTAGGACCAATGCGGCGAATCCGCCGTGATGGATGCTAGTGGGGTGGTCCCTTCGATCAAAAGTGATCGGGCAGGAGGACCATGGGTTGAACTTTGGGGCGACTGGCTCCAACGCATAGACGTCCTTGAGAGCACGCTTCTGCTCCCTTTTGGGGATGTGGGTTGCGTATATCATGTTCACCGTCCGCACTTGCGGGGGGAATCCCTTCTGCCCTCTGTTGTTCGGCGGCCGGGGCTCCTCCTCGTCATCGCTATACAGCCCCTTGTCTCTGGTTTCGACACTTAACTTGCCTGCCTGCTTGAACACCCAACAATCCCTGTTGGTGTGGTTGGCTGGTTGTTCGGGGGTGCCGTGTATCTGGCACGAGCGATCGAGTATCCGGTCTAAACTGGATGGGCCCGGAGGGTTTCTTTCAAATGGCTTCGTCCGCTGACCGGGTTTAGAGCCTCTGAATCCGGCATTGACTGCCGTATCCTCAATATTGTCGCTGTTAATGCGGCGCTTGTGCTTGTTGCAACGTGACCTGCCATTGTTGTCCTTGGTATCCGAATTGCCAGGGCTCTTGGTTATGTTATTGCTACGAGCTAGCCAGCTATCTTCGCCCACGCAAAAGCGGGTCATGAGTGTCGTGAGGGCTGCCATAGATTTTGGCTTTTCCTGTCCCAGGTGCCGGGCAAGCCATTCATCTCGGATGTTGTGCCTAAAGGCTGCAAGGGCCTCGGCGTTCGGACAATCGACTATTTGATTTTTCTTGGTTAGGAACCGTGTCCAGAATTGTCTAGCCGATTCCTCTGGCTGCAGGATTATGTGGCTTAGGTCATTGGCGTCTGGAGGTCGCATGTAAGTGCCCTGGAAGTTGTCAAGGAATGCGGATTCCAGGTCCTCCCAGCAACTAATTGACTCTGCTGGCAGGCTGTTAAGCCAATGCCGAGCTGGTCCTTTAAGCTTGAGCAGGAGGTATTTGATGGCGTGTAGATCATCACCACGGGCCATGTGAATATGAAGGAGATAATCCTCGATCCATACCGCGGGGTCTGTTGTGCCATCGTATGATTCGATGTTGACGGGTTTAAAACCTTCGGGGATTTGATGATCCATTACTTCGTCTGTGAAGCATAGTGGGTGTGCGGCGCCCCTGTACTGGGCTATATCGCGACGCAACTCGGATGAGCTTTGTCTTCTGTGTTCGGCCTGGCCGTATTTATCATATCCGGCGTGACGGTTATCGTCACGTGAAGTGGGGCGCCCACGCGATCCGTAGATCGATCTTGCTTGCCTTGCCTTATTCTCGAATATGTCTCGCAGGTCTGTTGCGTCTCCCCGCACTCTGGTATTTTTTGAGTGGTGCCGGGGTGCGGCTTGGGTCGAGGGCCTGAAGGCCTCTCTGTCGCGGCCACGGGGTGGCCGATCGGGCGCATCATACGCTGGTGATGTAGGTTTAGTTGCTTCCTCCTCAAGTTGGGGTAGCAGCCTGCGCTTTGGGTAGCTCTTGGAGGGGCGTTCGAGTTTATACTCTTCGGCCGCCAGGACTTCGGTCCATCTGTCGGCTAGCAAGTCTTGGTCAGCTCTAAGCTGCTGCTGTTTTTTCTTGAGGCTGCTTGCCGTGGCCATAAGCCTGCGTTTGAAATGCTCTTGTTTGATGGGATCCTCTGGCACGACGAATTCATCGTCGTCGAGGCTTGCCTCGTCTTCGGAGGGAGGCATATAATTGTCCTCCTCGACCTCCATGTCCTCAGCTCTCTCATGAGGGCTGGCTCCTTCGTTCTCCTGCACTGAATCCTGCTGGAGGGGGTTGTCTTCGGCACTGTCCGGCGTGTTTTTATCTCCGATGCCGGACTCGCCGTTTTTACTTTGGCGGGATTTAGAGCGGCGCCGCTGACGTCAGCGCTTGGGTTGCTTCTTGGAGGGGTCGTACTCCATTTTTTCATCGCCATCCCCTGCTTTGGGGGTGTCCACCATGTATATATCATATGACGAGGTGGCTTTCCAGTTCCCTATAGGTGCTGGTTCTTGGTCGTCTCCTTCATCGGCGTCCATACCGTCGATATCTTCGGAGTCGAAGTCGAGCATGTCGGTTAAATCGTCGATAGTGGCTACGAAGTGGGTGGTGGGTGGGTTTCGAATTTCTTCGTCGTCCGTATCCCAACCACGCTGACCATAATCCGGCCAGGGCTCTCCTGACAAAGAGAGAGACTTTAGTGAATTCAGGATATCGCCAAAGGGCGAGTGCTGAAAGACGTCCGTGGCGGTGAACTCCATGATCGGAGCCCAATTGGGTTCGGTCGAAAGAGGTGCGGAATATACGGAGTCCGGAATGGAGTCCGGCACCTTGGAGTCACGGGCCTTGCAAAGGACTAGGCTGGTATTCGGCTCTATCGCCGTAGAGATTGCGTCTCTCGGGGCGGCGTCCAACCGTCCATCCCCGACTAGCGCAGTCGGCTCCGAGCTAATGATCGGAGCGGACACCTGAGCGGCACTCTAGGCGCTGTCCGGCGGCAGAGTCAGATCATGCCCATCGGGACAGTGCGGCACGCTCGGCTGTGGCTCGAATCCGTCGAAGATCAAGTCCCCGCGGATGTCAGCCGTGTAGTTTAAACTTCCAAACCTGACCTCATGCCCAGGGGCGTAGCTTTCGATCTGCTCCAGATGGCCAAGCGAGTTGGCCCGCAGTGTGAAGCCGCCGAATACAAAGATCTGTTCGAGGAGAAAGGTCTCACCCTGGACCGCGTCGTGGTTGATGATCGAAGAAGCCATCGGGCCTAAAGGTGACGACACAGAGGAACTCTCAATGAAAGCACCAATGTCGGTGTCAAAACTGGCGGATCTCGGGTAGGGGGTCCCGAACTGTGCATCTAGGCGGATGGTAACAGGAGACAAGGGACACGATGTTTTTACCCAGGTTCGGGCCCTCTCGATGGAGGTAAAACCCTACTCCTGCTTGATTAATATTGATGATATGGGTAGTACAAGAGTGGATCTACCACGAGATCAGAGAGGCTAAACCCTAGAAGCTAGCCTATGGTATGATTGTTGTTCGTCCTACGGACTAAAACTCTCCGGTTTATATAGACACCGGAGAGGGCTAGGGTTACACAGAGTCGGTTACAATGGGAGGAGATCTTCATATCGCATCGCCAAGCTTGCCTTCCACGCCAAGGAAAGTCCCATCCGGACACGGGACGGAGTCTTCAATCTTGTATCTTCATAGTCCGGGAGTCCGGCCAAAGGTCATAGTCCGGCCATCCGGACACCCCCTAATCCAGGACTCCCTCAGGGATGCTGCAGGTATTGTCGGTCAGTTGCGAGTGGGTTACAAGCGATTGAGCGCTGTTTATTTTCGAGGAGCGCTTTATGTACACTGCAGAGCTGATTGGATTATGAGGTATGTGCTTACTTCGTCTTATATTTTATTTCACTTTTATCTTACCCATTTCTTTCTCTGACAGTCTTGTACAATGATTTGATTCTGCAGAATAGCATTGTCTAATAATACATACAGTGTAATTAAACCACCAGTGGATACCAGAGCACACTACTTTTCACATATTGAGGTTGTAAAATCAAAAAAGGGGGTGTACTTTGTGGCATTTGATAGGCGCTGGCCTTAGTATAAGTGTTGGCTTGGAGTTTGGATCCTCGATGAATCATGTGGTCAGATGGAGTGGATATTGAAGCATGACAAAAACCTTAAGCATGTGCTAGCACGTCATTGCCGGTATGGTGGACAACTTTACTGGATGTTAGAAGATATTAACTACAGTCTGTTTCATTCTTCTAGTTTCCCAGAAGACATAAAAAAAGCAACCACTAAAGAGAATCTTGAATGGTACTCTGACGACGATGTTGAAAATGAAGGCATGGTTAAGCAGTGTTGCTTAGAAAACAACAAGAAATCAATAGTTGAAAAGAAATTTGATTGGAAGTCCAACAATCATAATGCTCTTAATGATGACGATATAGTTGAAGAGCGTTACTGGGATGAAGAGCATTATGATGGTTCATATGATGAAGAGCGTTACTGGGCTGAAGACATTGAGATACTTGGGTTTCACCCATATAAAGAGATTGTCTTCTTGAGTGCATCAGAGCGTACAACACTGGCATATAATTTGAATGGCTCAAAGGTTGAAGAATTAGGGAACATATACCCAAAAAAGTATGTATATTTCAAAGAGTTGAGTAATGAACGGGAGACGATCAAATGTTTTCCATACACCCCATGTTGGATTGAAGAGTTCCCTGGGAACAACTAGTTTAGAAGTTTATCTCACATATGAGGCTATTTTACTTGCCTATTAGAGCGATGTAAGAAAGGGTTTGCACAAGATGTTGGAGTCTATGTAATGTATCTGTAAGGATTGGTCAATTTCTCTACTGAAAAAGAGGTTGCAATTATGTTTTTTTAATTGCTACTGCTTACTATAGTATGTGTAATATATCTGTAAGGATTGGTCAATTTCTCTACTGAAAAAGAGGTTGCAATTATGGAGAGCGGCGACGTAGCGGACGAGCTCGCTTGCTCCCGCTTTGTGTACGAATGAAACAAGGACGCGTCACGCCGTGTATTGAATGCCATTGTGTGGGGCAGTAGGAAGGAACGTAGCGTTGAACAGTGGAATACGGTGAGTCCGCCGTTCGACTTGACGATGCCGTGACCATGACGTACATGTGTTCCGATGGTACATGACACATCTACCGGCCAGTAACTTATCGCAGTGCTCGGGTCTGTCACAGAAAATGCGAGTCCATGTGTAGTTCCTGCCGCCACGTATTGCACATGCACTACTGTGGGTCTCACGTATGCATGCGTTTGCCCCGTTTGACCAGTCTGAAAGTGACTGTTAAATTGAGAGTTAACCTGGCTAAGCTTGAACTTTTCTCGTTTATAGACACGATGAGCTAAAAAACAGGCTTCATTAATACTCCCTCCGTTCTTAAATATTTGTCTTTCTAGACATTCAAATGGACTACAATATACGAATGTATGTAGACATATTTTAGAATGTAGATTCACTCATTTTACTTCGTATGTAGTCACTTATTGAAATCTCTAGAAAGACAAATATTTAGGAACGGAGGGAGTATTACCGGAGTACACATACAGAATATACCTTACTAGATTATCAGAAAAAAAGAATACACCATATGACAGTTAACTTGATGGCGCCAAAAGTACGTCATTTGCGACGAATAGCTGCTTCCACATCATTTGCTACTTGACTGCTAGACACACACATCGCAAAATTAACTTAGACGTACAGTGCGTACGCCATTTGCGACGAGCTACATAAATACCCCAGTTCGCTAATGACACATAGTGGGCAACGCTTTGTGTCTATAGTTTATTAAGACTCCAGTGTCAGACCATTCCTTCGTCATCATTGTAAAGAAATCCGACGCTCCAAATTTGTCATTCGTTTGTAATTATAGCAAAACGGCCTGTGCGTTGCAATGGAAGAACCAAAATCATAATGTTCCATGATCATGACCATATTTTGCTGCATCACCAAGATACACTATCACTCTCATTTTCGTGAAATCATGAAACATTTTTGAAAATCATGAACATGTTTTTAAACTCACCAAATATCTGAAATCGTGAACTTTTTTAAATTTGTGAACATTTTTACAGATTTTCAAACATTCATAAAATCATGAACATTTTTTGAATTTGATGGTTCTACTCTTCCTTTTGCCATCAAAGTCACCTTGGACCATCAATTAGTATGCAAGAGAGTGAAAAATGCTTAGACAATCTGGACGTGGAAGGATGCGCGACCTCTCTCGGTTGTGACTTGTATTGTGTCGAGACGAGAAAAACATATAATCCATTCATGTTGTTCGAAGCAACTTTTATGGAAGCAAATTCAGAATTCCTTTGAAGCAAATTGTATTTTCTTCTGAAGCAAGTTCTAATTTACTAACATTTGATGGAAATAAATTTTAATTTTGTTGGAGCAAGCACTTGAAATAATCCTCTGGTTGCATGGAACATATTTTTGAAACAGAAGTTTTTGGAACTGCAAGGACAGTCAAAACAAAAAGTAAACCAAACTGAAGTTTTTGCAAGCAAGGATCTCGACGGTTGAAAACAGCGTACGAAGCAAACAAAAATGATCCTCATAACTGAATACTTTTTAGGAGGCAAAGAAAATTTTAGGAAGCAAACAATCTCGGGTCGTACCAAATCTCTACTCCTAATGTCTCAGTTGGTAGGTCGTGTTCCGGGTTTTATTTTCGTCCCACCTCATCCGGTCTTTTTTGGTACTTCTTTGGTACTTCCTCCCACCTCCCACCCGTTTTATTTCGTTGGTTTTTTTTCGTTCTTCCCCCACCCCATCGGTTTAGTTTCGCGTCACCCTCTCACACAACGAAAAAAAATTTAACGGATCGTAACTTTCCATGCTGGTGCAAGTTATTTTTAGTAATGTCTTTATGTGAAAGAATCAATCACGATCCATCTCTAAATATCAAATCTAAATTAATTAACCTTACCTTAAATTGCTCAATCACATTAATTAGGAAACAAAATAACCGATTTTAAGAAAATATCTACTCTTAATGGAGGGTATTACATACCAAACATAGGTACGTCATTAGCTCGCTTCCTTCCCTTCTCTTCCCTTCGTCCCTCAGTCCCATGCTCGTGGCGCTGAAGTGGCATCGACAGGCGATGGCGGCGAGGACAGCACGTGGCAGCCCCTGAAGCACAAACACGACTGCACCTCGGGTCTGCCGTCTCCCAAGATATGGGTGAGTTCTCGTGATGCCCACCCTAAACCCTCACGTCCTACAAATTCCTCAACCTCTACCATCTCGATTTCGTCCATGCTCTGATCCAAATGACGATGCAGCTCCGGCCAATTGACAATGGAGGTTTGCCATCCTTCCTCTCAGCACCCACTCCTGGAGGAACGACACGCCATGCCGATCGAACCCGGTCGAGATCACTCACCAAGATTGCTATTCGAAAGAAGAGTGGGACGGGATCTGCACTTTTGTTAATATAACATATACTTGTGCAGGTGCAGGTTTTGTTTTAAAAATCCAATTTGTTTATCCTTTTGTCGCTGAAATTGTTTACTAATTATGTTATTGGTTTTATTTCTTCTAGATGTTGTATATTCTTGGATTGAAGGGACTGTCTGACAAGGTGAAAGAGCTAATCTCTACTCCTAATGATCATGGGCTAATCTCTACAGTTTATTTTTGTCCGGTTTTTTCGTCCCACCTCCACCCCCTAGCCAGCCCCACCCCTCGATCTTCTCCAAGTTTCCGGTTTTCTTTTTTCATGCAGGAAATCTGGACACAATCTATCTTTCCTTTAATGCACATCTCCCCAGTAAAAAAATTAGGACACTATCCCCTCCTTCCTATTAACACTAACACACATTTCTTCTGAAAATCCGGGACGTAATCCTCTCCTTCCCACTAATCTCTCTTATATGGCTTTCCCATAATTATGTCGGTCCTGCTCAGTTTGATATAATTCAATTTGGACGAAGGACGCCAGAGATTAACTTTCGCTGGCAGAGAAAGAGACTAGGGATTGATTGGTTTTAAACATTGGATTCGGTATTAGCTTAACATCTGCAGGAACAAGACGACCATAGGAAAGGCTGGCTTGCTCGACCTGCATGTTTCCTGTATATTCATTCTCTCTCCAATTTTAATACAGTCCAATTGATCATTGTATATTTATCTAATCATGGTTCCTATATCGTTTTGTATGGCTACGTGATGGGGTCGCATCCACATGGGGGAATATCGCAGATTGGATCGGAAGCAGGCCGCACAGATGAACCACCCCACCTCGTTGTCTGCCTGCACGATCTCCATTAATATCCAGCGCCGCCTCTCGAGTGGATGACCTGCATGTCGCCAACAACACCACTTACCTCTGCGCTCCGACCAAAGATCATTGTCTAGGTGAGGGTACCTCGCCGCAAGCCCGCAACAGTTGCCGTCACTATTGATTATTCGTACTCAGATTAAGTTTCAGGCTCAGTCGTCTCTGTCGTCACTCGTCAGCGCACAGACGATGGGTTGGTGCCATACTATCATGTGGCATCTCCGTCGTTCTGGGCCGGGAAGATAACAGATTTTCAGAAAACAAATAATACATTTTAACCTAACTTCCTTAAATTATGCAAATCAATCAATTCCTTTTATTGGTTCAATTTGTCTTAGGAAACAAATAACAAATTTTTAGGAAATAGATAATACATTTTAATCTAACTTTCCTAACTTATGCAAATCAATCGATTCCTTTTATTGGTTCAATTTGTCTTAGAAACAAATAACAGATTTTCAGGAAACAAATAATACATTTTAATCTAACTTCCTTAAATTATGCAAATCAATCGATTTCTTTTATTGGTTCAATTTGTCTTAGGAAACAAATAACAGATTTTCAGGAAACAAATAATACATTTTAATCTAACTTTCCTAACTTATCTAAATCAATCGATTCCTTTTATTGGTTCAATTTGTCTTAGGAAACAAATAACAGATTTTCAGAAAACAAATAATATATTTTAATCTAACTTCCTTAAATTATGCAAATCAATTGATTCCTTTTATTGGTTTAATTTGTCTTAGGAAACAAATAACAGATTTTTAGAAAACAAATAATACATTTTAATCTAACTTTCCTAACTTATTAGTGAAATTTTTTTTAGAAAACAAATAACAGACACGTCACAACTTTCCTGCCAATAAATAGTTTCTTAACATTTGCAAACTTTCCTAATCAGACACATCATAAATGGGCAGGTACTGATATCACGTTATCCAACAATAAAACTCCATTTGCATAGAAATCAGTTCAAAAATCCTAACTTTCCTAAATTTTTACCTTTCCTTGATAACAACAAACATTTTCTATGTTTTCCATCGATATTAGCATTTTTTTGAACTGAGATCTCCGGGTTATGATTTTTTTTGTGATTCTTTCCAATTGTGACCTCTCCTTCCACTCCGGCTCCTTGTCGGATAAACACCTCCACCACAACCAGGTGACACCGCTCCAGACCTCCTGCCTCTCCACAACTTCTCCGCCACCTCCTTCTCGTACTCCATTAACAATCCCTCCGCCATATTTGTCCACGGCGGTGTCGAGGGCATGGTGCAGCAGCGTACCAGCGGTAGAGCAGCGCATAGCAGCAGGAAGCAACACGCAGTAGGCGAGGCTGAGGGGGCGGCCGGCAGAAGATGGCCATGACTGGAGGCGGTGCGAGGCAGGGGGGCAGCAGACGGGGCGAGCGCAACCAGCGAGAGTGTGGCGCGCGACCAGGGTGTGTGTCGCGCGGGGCACAGTGGTGCGGTGGCTGCGGCGAGCGCGACGGCAGCGGCGGGCGCGACCGACGCAGTGTAGCACGGGCGTGGGCATGGAGAGGGAGTGGCCCCGCGGGCGCGGAAGAAGAGCGGCAGGCTCGGGCATGGGCGTGCATAGGAGCGGGCATGTGCCACGGGGTCAATCCGAGGAGCTCGGTGGCTACCCCTACAATGGCCATGGCGGACGGCGGTTCTCGGCCACGGCGAAATACCTAACGAGAGCAAACGAGAGGGAAGACAAGGGAAAGGCAAGAGGAGATCATGGCGGTGTCAATGGCGCCCTACGTGAAGACATGGGAGCTCGGGGCGGCGCGGATCGAACGGCAATGTCGCGGTGGCCCAAGGTTGAGGAAGACGGCAGCGACATCGATGCGGGGGTGCTGGACTTGATCTCGTTGGCGCATACGAAGTAGCGAAGGCATTCGGAGCTCCTCGACAAGCTCCTAGCCCGCAGGGAGGGAAGTGGCCATGTGGACGGGGTCGGTCATGGTGGCCGTGGCGTCTGACTTCCTCCAGATCGACGGGATCGAGCGAGCGAGGAGGAGAAGTGGATTTGGGAGGGGGCGTCAAGGAGGAGTGAGGCCATGGGGTAGGGAAGGCAGGGCGTCACCCTTATCCATTCCCCTTCGATGCCAGCGAGGTGGTCGGGCGGGAGCCCGTCTCTGTAGCGACGCGGCTCGGGGAACAGGAGAAGACGACCGCGCGGGGACTGGACCGCTGAGCCGGTTCGGTGGCAAGGGCCGTGGGGGCAGGGCGAATCCCCTTTTACATCGTCCTTTTGGTTTTTCAATGTATTCTAATCTGTTTCTCCTTTTTAACACAGTTTTCTATTTATTCTTATCAACTAAATGATCTCTACTCCTAATGTCTCAGTTGGTAGTCTTTGTTTCGGGTTTATTTTCGTCCCACCTCCCGAGTGAGGGAGAGGGGGAGAGAGAGTGAGGAAGAAGGAGGGAGAGGGTGTGTGTGTGTGAGAATTTGATGGTAAAAAAGGTCGTCGATGTCACTTAATATGTATGAGAATATTCAATGTAATATTAACATAATTGATACTGAACTTTTAAAGTTAATGTGGCCCCGTTGCAACGCACGGGCGTTCTTCTAGTTTTTATAAGAAGCAACAATCCTGGTTCGTACCAAGCAAAATGTTTTTTTGGAAATCAACGTTCTTGTTTAGTAAAATACAGCGTATGAAGCAAACTAAAAAATATCCACACGACTGAAAACTTCATAGAAAGCAAAGAAAAATTTAGGAAGCAAATGATCCCGTTTCGTACGAAGCAAATCTTTTTGAGAAGCAACGGTCTTGATTCGGAAGCATTGATCCTCACGATTGGAAACAAATAAAATGGCTTAATTAATCATCCCTAGATTTAGGAAGAAGTTGTTAGGAAACAATATGAAAGAAATTAATTGTAGTTAATGCCAAATCCCACCGTTGGTACAGTGTCCAAACGCCATCTCTGGTCCTTTACTTGTCCGTCTGCATGCACCGTAGATGTTGGCTCTTCCTTCCAGCTTACGCTTTAAATGATCAGCGTATGCACCTCTGAAATACCGCGGCTGTTCCGCATCCCGCCGTGAGTGAACGCCTCATGATAACGTGTGCAGGCGAGCACGAGCACACCATTGCATTTTCGTGCAATTATGTTCTTTTTTTAATTGCTACTACTTACTATAGTATGTGTTTTTTTTAACAAGAGGAAGATGCCAAAGGGGCGATGTCTTCCAACTTCAAAAACAGTTTACAGAGAGGATTACTAAGTCCTATAGAGTGATATATGAGCTAGTTTCTTCTGTTGAATCATGAACTCACAGAAATATGTTTTTTTCTGCTTTAGTAGAGCTCTCTTGGCTATAAACAATTATCTGGATAGGCAAAGTGTCTCCCCTATTTTTCTGCTTTGTTTTTTTTTCTTCTCCTTTGCTGTGTGTGTGTATTTTCTTGTTGTGTTGTATGGTTACCTGTAACGGCTTCATTAATTTTAAAGCCGGACGGTAGCCTTTTCTCTAAAAAAAAGTGTCTCCCCTGTAGACCAAGCATTTTTTTACCTCTGCAGGAATATTTAGGGGTACAAAGTTCAACGAGGCAACTAGTAAGTTCACTCCAATTTAAATGTTCATGTATTTGGGATAGCAGTAGCTATATGGATTCTAAGTTAAAGTTATACTTCCGGCAACTGTATCTTTTTTCCTTTATGTATTGTTCGAATGTTTCTACTTTCCTCATCAAAATGGCGACCCAAATTAACAGTTTACACTTGCAGCAAAACAAGATGAAGATATTAGCTACTACTCCTAGCCACTACCACTTTGTTTTTTTTTGGAAAGGAGGATTACCCCCGGCCTCTGCATCACTACAACTTTGGGTAACCAAGAAGCAAGCAAACATCTGTGGGTTTTGGGTCCTTCCTGGTCTGCCATATACTAATCTTTGTTTCTTGCAGGATCTACTTTACCATGAATATACAATGCTTTTGGGTAAGACACGACATGCTACAAAAAAATAGTGCAGCAATACATCAATTAACTTTAAGTAAAATTGTAGTGCGCAAGTCATCCCCATGATAAATCTAAGAGGCTAAGAGTGTTACTTCAGTCTAAATAGTTTTTGCACATATTAGCAGTCAAAGTTGCCACATGGCTACTTTTGTTCGAAGGAGTAAAATTTGATATTGTATAGTATATTCATTATTGCCATGGTAGGGCTGTAGGGATATTGGATTGATTAGAAATCTATGCCAGAAACATTGGAGTGTAAACTTCATATGTGTGTGTAGAAACAAACGAATGATTCTGGCAGTCCCAGGAAACAATCATGCATGTGTGAAGCAAGAGGCAAGAAAAGATGTACTCCCTCCGTAAAAAAATATAAGGCCTTATATTCTTTACGGAGGGAGTATTTGGTGTGCAGTATATACATTCTTAAGGTAGAACATAATCATCGTCCAGTCCAAATAGCTTTCCAGCAACAAAAGGCTGCTGAAACGGTATCATAACAGCCTCTCTGCTCCTATACTTCTTGCAGTTCGATCGGAACACATACCCATAACAAACAAAAAGGATTTCCTAGTATATAAACAATCAGTCTAGACTTTAGTCTCACACATCATTCTTTCTTGGTTGAGAACTTTGTATATTTGTAAGTGATTTGTATCTTCCAGAAAAGACAACTATATTTGTCTTGTTTATTATCTCTGAGATTGTTATCGTTGGTTAAAAGTTCCTACCTGCTATAGTTTATCAGCTCAATGATGCAGTCCTAGAAAATAGAAATACATATTTATATTTATGAATCAAGCTTCTGGCTAGCTTCAGACATCTCACTTCTATACGGATGAATTTTCTGGATTAGCAAAGCATCCTTATAGATTAGGCATTTTCCCCCATTGCAGGAATTTGGATTAGGGATTAGGGTTCATAGAATTTGGGATTCAGTGGCAACATGCTGGCATCTGTTCTTTTTTTTGTATCTACTCTTTAAATTCCAACTGTTATAATCTTTGTAGGTATGAAAATCAACTAGCTCGCCACTGTGCTCCTCGGTGCCCCAGAAACGCCACTGCAAAACTGTTCAGGCATAATCTGTTCATGAAGGCAAGAAATGATGGTTTCTGTTAGATTCATATTTTGATGAATTAACTGTGAAGTGCTGATATTTATTGGGCATCATATTGCGGTGGCTGAGCACGATCTTGAACTACAGACAAGCCGTCCATTGTGAAATATGTTGAATTACACGGTGGAGTATCATGGTGTTAGAGTACGTAATGGACCTAATGGCCCCGTTAGTCTTAGGGTTAATTAAAGATAAGGGTCGCTTGTTAGGGGTCAAGTAAGCCTTGCTTGGGAGTCAAGTAAGCATTGCTTGGGAGTCAAGTAAACCTCTATATAAAGAGAGGAGATGTTCAATCTAATCAAGCAAGAATTAAGAAGGAAATCCCTTCCCTCTTGCCCGGCCGTGGGCAAAAAGACCCCCAGCCGGCTGTAACATCCACGATGCGGCTATATCTCCCACGTGTCGAAGCACGACTTAGAGGCATAACCGCATAGTGGTTTTGTCGCAAGAAGGGTCATCTTCACACAATCACATGTAATGAACAAGAATGGGATAAAGAGAGTTGGCTTACAATCGCCACTTCACACAATACATAATTAAGATCATACATCATTCAAATACACTCATAGACCGGCTACGGTCAAAATCAGATGAAGAGAAGACAACCCCAAATGCTAGATCCCCGATCGTCCCGACTGGGCTCCGCTACTGATCATCTGGAAACAAAACATAGTAACGACCAAGGTCCTCATCAAACTCCCACTTGAGCTCGGTTGCGCCATCTGCGCTGGTATCCTCGACACCTACATCTGTTTTGGTAGAATCTGTGAGCCACGGGGACTCAGCAATCTCGCACCCACGAGATCAAGACTATTTAAGCTCATAGGTAGGAAAAGGTGTAATATGGTGGAGCTGCGGCAAGCACTAAGCATATATGGTGGCTAACATACGCAAGTGAGAGCGAGAAGAGAAGCAACGCAACGGTCGAGAAGCTAGAAGCGATCAAGAAGTGATCCTGAAACTACTTACGTCAAGCATAACTCAAACCGTGTTCACTTCCCGGACTCCGCCAAGAAGAGACCGTCATGGCTACACACACAGTTGATGCATTTTAAAGAAGTCAAGTGTCAAGTTATCTACAACCGGACATTAACAAATTCTCATCTACCTCATAACCGCGGGCACGACTTTCAAAAGATAATATACCCTGCAGGGGTGTCCCAACTCAGCCCATCACAAGCTCTCACGGTCAAGAAGGATATACCTTCTCCCGGGAAGACCCGATCAGTCTCGGAATCCCGGTTCGCAAGACATTTTGACAATGGTAAAACAAGACCAACAAAGCCGCCCGAAGTGCCGACAAATCCCGATAGGAGCTGCACATATCTCGTTCTTAGGGCACACCGGATAAGCGAAGCGTACAGGAACCGACGAATCCAAGTTGCCAAGGAATGGTCCCGCACGGTGCTCTAGTTTGGACCAACACTCGGAGGAGCACTGGCCCGGGGGTGTAAATAAAGATGACCCTCGGGCTCACGAAAACCCAAGGGAAAAGGCTTAGGTGGCAAATGGTAAAACCAAGTTTGGGCCTTGCTGGAGGAGTTTTATTCAAAGCAAACTGTCAAGGGAGTCCCATAAATCACCCAACCGTGTAAGGAACGCGAAATCAAGGAACATAACACCGGTATGACGGAAACTAGGGCGGTAAGAGTGGAACAAGTCACCAAGCATAAGGCCGAGCCTTCCACCCTTTACCAAGTATATAAGGTGCATTAATTAAACAGGAGATACTGTGATATCCCAAAATATCCATGTTCTGACCAGGAACAAACTTCATCTTCACCTGCAACTAGCAACGCTATAAGAGGGACTGAGCAAAAGCGGTGACATAGCCAAACAACGGTTTGCTAGGACAGGATGGTTAGAGGTTTGACATGGCAATAGAGAGGCATGATAAACAGTGGCAGGTAGAGCTAACATAGCGATAGAGCGAGTACTAGCAAAGCAAAGATAGAAGTGATATCGAAGGTATGGTCATCTTGCCTGCAAGGTTCTCAGAGTTGTCGAAGGCTTGATCCTCGTAAGCGTCCTCAACAGGTTCCTCGTGCACGTACTCGTCTCCCGGCTCTACCCAAAGCAAGAACACAAGCAATGGAACACAATAAATCATGGTGCAATGCACAAGCAACATGATGCAATACATGTCATGATATGCGAGATGTGATATGCAATGCGTATGCGTGCTCCGGGAGGAAAAAGGATGAACAAGGCATCAACTTGGCAAACCAAGTATGCCGCTGGAAGGATGAGATGATTTCGGTTAAAATCGATATAAAAATCACCGGGAACGGATGCACGGTTTGCAAATGACAAGCAAAATAAGAATGGCACAAAGCTGCGATTAACAGCACGATGCTACTTAGCATGCAACAAGAAACTATGCTACAGCACCCCAACATACAAATAAAGCATATGGCAATGATCTACAGGAGATGCTTAACAAAAGAGGAACACTGAGCTACGGCTAAATCACACCACAACAGGTTCAAACAAGCATGGCAAAAGAGCAAAAAAATATCAGGTTGGACATGGCATAAACAGCATCATGAAGCAATGTTCAGAGCAAGTTATCAACATGCTACAAGAACTTATAATAGCAAAACAAGACATGACATGATTCTACTCAAAGCATAGATCAAAAGTCCCTTACTGACCATGAGCCAAAAGGGACCAGAAGATATGATGGCGCCCATGTAAACATAGCAAGTTTCGTTAACAGATTTATCAAACAGAGCATGGCATTGACAGAATTACGAAGACATCTTCGCAAGCTCGATGCACTCACTACGGAGAATTTCATGATAAACTAAGAATACATACATCAAGTAGACATGGCATAGAAGCTATACATGGCAAGAACAACATCATAGCATACACGGATCAACTACAACAACCTTGGCAAAATTGAATAACATGTAAATAATCTGTCAGGAAACATTTTGAAGCAAAAGTAGAGCACGAAAATGACATGCTAGACTACTCCATAATTGCAACAAGGTGCATGGATGGATAGATCATAACCATATGTTAAAAACATCCTTACTGAAGTATCTCAAAATATGCATGGATCTCTCTGTAGCATCATGTTTACATGGCATCAAAATATTAGCAGAACAGAGACTAAAATCAGAAACATCACGAGGCCTAGTTTGCATGCTTGTGCTAGTTACCACATTGATCACAAAAATACATGGTAAGCACCTCTGTAAAGACGGCATGACATAGTTCAAAACACATATAGGGCTCAAGTACATAAGATGCACACATCAATCATGGCAAAAATGACAAAAGTGCATGTTCTGATAAGAATCTGAAACTAACATTATGAAGCACTCTACCAACAGCATTTCAGCATCAAGGTGAGCTCAAACGAAAATGATGCAATGAGATAAAATGATGTACTCGTCGAGGCGAACAATTCGGTATGCTACACGTCCAAAACAGAGCCACAGGTGCAAAATTGTGGTGCGACGAACATGCAACAAAATTAAGACAGAAAAAGACTTAGTGGATTTCGGGGGAGAAGAAGTCAACCCTAGGATATGGATCTGGATCCGGCTCGGCGCGCGGATCGAGGCGGCACCAGAGCCTCGCCGGAGATGCTGGAGAAGGCCGGAGAAGAGGCCGAGGTGGACGGATCCGGGGCGAGGCCGGCCGGACCTGGCACCGGACGCGGAGGCGGGGACCGGGCGGCGCCGGTGGCGACCAAGGCGACGGCGGGCATGGCGGAGGCGGGGCCGTGCAGCACCGGCGGCAGGGCGCGCGGCGGCGACCGGCTGAGGCGGCGGCGGACGGCGAGCGCGGTGCTTCGCGGGAGCGGGCGGCGGCGGGCGTGTGCGGGCCGCAGGGGCCCCGCATGGGCCGAGCGGGCTGGCGGCGGCGCGCGGTGGCCGGGGCCATGTGGCGGGCTGCGACAGGCTGGGCGCGCGGCGGCGGACGCGTCCGGCTCCGTCCGGACATCTCCGGCGGCGGAGAGGGAGCGAGGCTAGGGTTTTTACCCGGATTTGGAGGGGGAGATTCATATTTGTAGGTAGAGGGAGCTAGGAGACTCCAAATGGAGTGCGGTTTTCACCCACACGATCGTGATCCGACGACGGAGAGCATGGAAGTGACTTAGATGGGTTATTGGGCTGTTTTGGAGGGGTGTTGGGCTGCAACTCAAAAGAGGCATTTGCGGTTATGCGGTTAACCGAGTATCAAACGACCTCCAAATGGCACGAAACTTGACAGGCGGTCTACCGGTGCTATACCAGGGCCACTTGGCAAGACTCGGTCCATTCCAAGAACGTTTAACACACGCACACGAAAAGAGACAAGAGGGGGGTTCCCGGTGCATGTGGGAGTGTCGGATTGCGAAACGGACAACGGGGAAAATGCTCGGATGCATGAGACGAACTCATATGCAAATGAGATGCACATGATGACATGATATGATATGCATGACATTAATAAAATGCAAAACAAAAGACAAAACCCAACCACGGAGGGAATATCATAACACATGGCCGAAAATGGCCGAAAATGGAAAGATGGAAAGATACATCCGGGGTGTTACAACACTCCACCACTACAAGAGGATCTCGTCCCGAGATCTAGGACTGAAAGAACTCCGGATATTCAGAACGGAGGTGATCCTCACGCTCCCAGGTGGCTTCTCGGTCGGAATGGTGTGACCACTTCACTTTTAGGAATTTGATCGACTTGTTGCGAGTCTTGCGCTCAGTTTCTTCAAGAATAGCAACGAGGTGCTCATGATAAGAGAGATCTTCCTGGAGGTCGATTTCTTCGAAGTTGATAGTGCGCTCAGGAGTCTTGAAGCACTTGCGAAGCTGTGACACGTGAAACACATCATGCACGTTTGCAAAGTTGGATGGAAGCTCAAGTTGATAGGCGAGGTCGCCTCTTTTGCCAATGATCTTGAAAGGACCCACGTATCTAGGGGCAAGCTTCCCTTTGATACCAAAGCGACGAGTGCCTTTCATTGGAGAGACGCGGAGGTAGACATGATCTCCGATTTCAAAAACCAAGTCACGGTGCTTGCTATCATAGTAACTCTTTTGGCGCGATTGCGCGACTTTAAGATTCTCACGAATGACTTTGCACATTTCTTCGGCTTCTGTGATCAAGTCGTTTCCAAGAAGTTGGCGTTCACCTGTCTCAGACCAATTGAGAGGAGTACGGCACTTTCTGCCACAGAGAATTTCGAATGGGGCCTTGCCCGAACTCGCTTGGAAGCTGTTGTTGTAGGAGAACTCGGCATATGGAAGACAATCTTCCCACTTCATACCGAAAGAGATGACACAAGCCCTGATCATATCTTCAAGGATTTGATTGACTCGCTCGATTTGGCCACTTGTTTGAGGATGGAAAGTTGTGCTGAAATGAATGTTGGTGCCCATGGCCTTCTGAAAGGAGTCCCAGAACTTAGAAGTGAAGATGCTTCCACGATCTGAAGATATCAATTGTGGAATACCGTGCAAGGAGACAATTCTGGAGGTGTATAGCTCTGCCAGCTGAGTTGCTATGATAGATTTTTTGATAGGAAGAAAATGAGCCACTTTGGTAAGCTTGTCAATGACAACGAAGATAACATCATTTCCACGCTTGGACTTAGGAAAACCAGTCACGAAGTCCATCTCGATATGGTCAAACTTCCATTCTGGAATAGCAAGAGGTTGGAGGAGACCAGCTGGTCGTTGGTGTTCTACTTTCACCCTTCTGCAGACATCACATTCATTCACGAATTGAGCAATTTCTCGCTTCATTCAAGTCCACCAATATGACTGCTTGAGGTCATGGTACATCTTTGTACTTCCAGGATGAATGGATAGGAGGGAATTGTGTGCCTTGTTCATGATGACTTTCTCAGATCACCTTTAGGAACCACAATTCGATCCTCGAAGAAAAGAGTATCTTTGTCATCCAAGCGATAGCACTTGTATTTGGGAATGCTCTTGTCAATACCACGTTTCACCTTCTTCACCATGGTATCCAGGAGTTGTGCCTCACGAATTTGATCTTCCAAAGTAGGAGAGACTATGAGGTTGGGAAGAAAGCCTCGAGGAACAACTTGAAGATTCAGCTTGCGGAAAGCTTCATAAAGATCCGGTTGAAATGGCTTGAGAATTAGACTGTTGCAATAAGCCTTTCTGCTCAGAGCATCTGCAATCACATTCTCCTTGCCAGGAGTATAATCAATACTCGGATTGTACTCTTGAATCATTTCGACCCATCGAGTTTGCCTGAGGTTAAGGTTGGGTTGAGTGAAGATATACTTGAGGCTCTTGTGATCGGTGAAAATGTCCACTTGCCTTCCCAATAAGAGATGTCGCCATGTTATCAATGCGTGGACAACTGCCGCCAACTCAAGATCGTGAGTGGGGTAGTTCTTTTCGTTGGGCTTCAACTGATGAGAGGTATAGGCCACAACTTTTTTCTCTTGCATCAACACAACACCGAGACCTTGAAGAGAAGCATCACAGAACACTTCGAATGGCTTGGATTCATCAGGAGGAGTCAAGACAGGAGTTGTGACTAGCTTCTCTTTGAGGGTGTTGAAAGCAACATCACACTCAAGCGTCCAGACATACTTGACATTCTTCTGGAGGAGGTTGGAAAGAGGCTTTGCAATCTTAGAGAAGTTCTCAACGAATCTTCGGCAATAGCTTGCAAGACCAAGAAAACTGCGGAGCTGCTTGACATTCTGAGGAGGTTCCCAATTCACGACTGCAGACACCTTCTCGGGATTAACAGCAATGGCCTTGGCGGAGATGATATGACCAAGATAAATAACTTCATCAAGCCAGAACTCACATTTGGAAAACTTCGCATAGAATTGATGCTCTCTGAGCTTGTCGAGCACCAATCGCAAATGTTTGGCATGATCCTTCTTATTCTTGGAGAAGACCAAGATATCATTGAGATACACCAGAACGAATTCATTGGTGTAGGGGTTGAAGATAAAGTTCATCATGCGAGAGAACGTTGGAGGAGCATTGACAAGGCCGAAAGACATGACAGTATATTCATAAGAACCATAACTTGTTCTGAATGCTGTCTTGGGAATATCTTGTTCACGAATGCGAATCTGATGATAACCCATACGAAGGTCAAGCTTGGAGAATACTTTAGCACCTTTGAGTTGCTCGAAAAGCTCATTGATGTTGGGAAGTGGATACTTTTTCTTGATTGTCTTCTTGTTCAATGGACGGTAATCGACGCAATGTCGGTCCGTGCCATCCTTCTTCTAGACAAAAAGAACTCCACAACCCCATGGAGATGAACTCGGTCTGATCAAACCCAGACGCTCTTGTTCATCGAGTTGTTTCTTCAATTCCTTCAGCTACTTGGGTCCAAGCTTGTAAGGACGCTTGCAAACGGGTTCAGTTCCAGGCTCAAGATCAATAATGAACTCGACTGGCCGATGAGGAGGCATACCCGGAAGCTCTTCTGGAAAGACATCTTGGTACTCACAAACGACTGGAATTTGAGAAATAGCATCCAACTCGCCCTTCTCATTGAGAGAAAACAACCGAATGGTTTCATCATGAGCGGCATAGATGATAACATCGTCAGAAGGGTGTGTCAATTGAATCTGCCTGGCAGCACAATCAAGCTGAGCCTTGTGCTTAGAAAGCCAGTCCATCCTGAGAATTAGATCAATATCCGAGTCACCAAGAACAAATGGTTTAGAAAGAATTTTGTAGTCTCCCATCTTGATAGAGACATCATGAACTACCGAGTTGGCCCTCATTGACTTCCCCGGAGAAACAACACCCAAGGGTTTATCCAGGTAAGACCAAGTAAAATCATTCTTTGCAAAGAACGATCTTGACATGAAACAATGCGATGCACTAGTATCAAATAAGACTTTTGCAGGAATATCATTAACTGGAAGATTACCCATTATCACGTCAGAAGAATCCTCTGCTTGCGCTGCATTCATCATATTCACCTTTGCAGACTTTGGATTATGCTTGACCACTGCATTGCTTGAAGATCTCACAAGAGGAGGAGGAGGAAGGCGCCTTTGATTGAAGCATTTGTTCGCATAGTGACCTTTCTGCTAGCACTTGTTGCAAGTCACTTCTGAGAGCGGACGATGATAAGGAGCATTTGACCTTGGAGCTTGAGACTGAGACTTGTTCTGATAGCCTGGGTTGGGTGGGTGGGAAGATCCACGACCACCTGAGTTCTTTTGTTGGTAAGGCCGACGAAACAAAGGAGGAGGAAGGTAGAACTTCTGCTGCTTAGCTGCCACTTGTGAGGAAGAAGAAGACTGGAGTGCATCCCCGATTATCTTCTTAGAAGCCTCACACTTGAGCTGAGCACCTTCTTGCTTGAGTGCCATATTGTAGAATTGATCAAACTGAGTAGGCTCAACAAGAACGAGAGCTAACTGCAGATCCTCTCTAAGGCCACCTCTGAATTGATAGATCATACTCTTCTCATCAGGAACATCTTGCTTAGCGAAGCGAGCAAGTTTCTGAAACTTCTTGTTGTATTCGTACACTGACATGTTGCCTTGCTTGAGATTGCGGAACTCCTCACACTTGCTCTCAACAACACTGGTAGGAATGTGGTGAGCTTTAAAGTCCCGACAGAAGTCAGTCCAAGTAATCACTCGACCTCCTCTGGAATCCTTGTATTGCTGGAACCAATCAGCTGCCTGATCCTTGAGCTGAAAAGAAGCGAACTTGACATAGTCCTCAGGCCTGACATTGCTGCATTCAAAATGCTTGTTGATATCCACGAGCCAATCATCAGCGTCTGTGGCCTCGGCACAGTAGCTGAAAGACTTCGACTGATTTGCAAGGAATTGGTTGAGGGTAGGAAATAGAGGCTGATGATTGAACTGCCCTTGACCTTGATTCCCTTGGTTGCCTTGGCCTTGGTTGCGCTCTTGCATGAGTTGAATCATCGTCTGGGCATTGGCGTTTGTGGCTGCCATCAAAGCTTGCCATGCCTCCGGAGGCGGAGGTGGAGGTGGAGGGTTCGCCTGACTCCCATCATTGCGTTCCGGATTCTGACGCGTTGGCGGAGCCATCCTGAAGAGGGTGACATCCGTTAGCATCTTGATAGACAGATAGACAAGTTGAATCAACGGATAGAAATTGCGACATATAGTCTTCACAACAAACATTCGAACAAAGATGAACGAATGAATTCCAAAGCAAACATCACACATCCATTAAGGTGAGAAGCCACTTGATAAGAGATTGATGAATGAAATAAACAAGGTACAACTGGAACAAATAAGTGGTAAGGATTACCCAATCACAAACCAAATATCCGCGGGAAGAAATGCTAGAGCTACTTGAATCCCACCTATAAACTCCTGAAACTTTCTGGTTATGCAATCAGGTGTTGGGGATACAGGGGAAGCAATATATCTCACCCAAACTAACAATCCCTACATCCAGCTGTATCCATCCATCAACACATAACCAAGAAACCTTCGGAAATCGTGTACCTCAACCTTCGAAAAGCATCTGTTATACGAGTTATGCCAATACTCCCGAACTCCCGCCCCAGTACTGGGTGGCGTCGAGGTTATCTCACCAACAACTGCATAAAAGAGATTTTCGATGTCGGCAAAACTCAGGTATTCCAGAACTGCAACGATAAAATTGTGACGACAACACCTCAGAGCTCAACTCCCCGGGTCAAAGCCACATAATAGACAGGAGGCACCAAAAACAATGTTCTCGTCACAAAACCATCGGAACGATTCCAGGATAATCGCGTGATCCTAAAAAATATTTAGTGAAATTTGAGAAGAGGACAGTCAAAACATCTACGTCAGGAGACCTCACCAGAGCGACGAAGGGACTGAGGAGTAAAAAGAATCCTACTCTCCGATATATATAATCCTAAGACTCAACACATTTTTGTTCTAGACTCAACATCGCCAGCAAACAATCAAGCAGGGGGCTCCTAAGTCGGGGATGGCTCTGATTACCAACTTGTAACACCCACGATGCGGCTATATCTCCCACGTGTCGAAGCACGACTTAGAGGCATAACCGCATAGTGGTTTTGTCGCAAGAAGGGTCATCTTCACACAATCCCATGTAATGAACAAGAATGGGATAAAGAGAGTTGGCTTACAATCGCCACTTCACACAATACATAATTAAGATCATACATCATTCAAATACACTCATAGACCGGCTACGGTCAAAATCAAATGAAGAGAAGACAACCCCAAATGCTAGATCCCCGATCGTCCCGACTGGGCTCCGTTACTGATCATCTGGAAATGAAACATAGTAACGACCAAGGTCCTCATCAAACTCCCACTTGAGCTTGGTTGCGCCATCTGCGCTGGTATCCTCGGCACCTGCATCTGTTTTGGTAGAATCTGTGAGCCACGGGGACTCAGCAATCTCGCACCCACGAGATCAAGACTATTTAAGCTCATAGGTAGGAAAAGGGGTAATATGGTGGAGCTGCGGCAAGCACTAAGCATATATGGTGGCTAACATACGCAAGTGAGAGCGAGAAGAGAAGCAACGCAACGGTCGAGAAGCTAGAAGCGATCAAGAAGTGATCCTGAAACTACTTACGTCAAGCATAACTCAAACCGTGTTCACTTCCCGGACTTTGCCGAGAAGAGACCATCATGGCTACACACACAGTTGATGCATTTTAAAGAAGTCAAGTGTCAAGTTATCTACAACCGGACATCAACAAATTCCCACCTACCTCATAACCGCGGGCACAGCTTTCGAAAGATAATATACCCTACAAGGGTGTCCCAACTCAACCCATCACAAGCTCTCACGGTCAACGAAGGATATACCTTCTCCCGGGAAGACCCAATCAGTCTCGGAATCCCGGTTCGCAAGACATTTCGACAATGGTAAAACAAGACCAGCAAAGCCGCCCGAAGTGCCGACAAATCCCGATAGGAGCTGCACATATCTAGTTCTCAGGGCACACCGGATAAGTGAAGCGTACAGGAACCGACGAATCCAAGTTGCCAAGGAATGGTCCCGCACGGTGCTCTAGTTTGGACCAACACTCGGAGGAGCACTTCCCGGGGGGTAAATAAAGATGACCCTCGGGCTCACGAAAACCCAAGGGAAAAGGCTTAGGTGGCAAATGGTAAAACCAAGTTTGGGCCTTGCTGGAGGAGTTTTATTCAAAGCGAACTGTCAAGGGGGTCCCATAAATCACCCAACCGTGTAAGGAACGCGAAATCAAGGAACATAACACCGGTATGACGGAAACTAGGGCGGTAAGAGTGGAACAAGTCACCAGGCATAAGGCCGAGCCTTCCACCCTTTACCAAGTATATAAGGTGCATTAATTAAACAGGAGATATTGTGATATCCCAAAATATCCATGTTCCGACCAGGAACAAACTTCATCTTCACCTGCAACTAGCAACGCTATAAGATGGGCTGAGTAAAAGCGGTGACATAGCCAAACAATGGTTTGCTAGGACAGGATGGTTAGAGGTTTGACATGGCAATAGGGAGGCATGATAAACAGTGGCAGGTAGAGCTAACATAGCGATAGAGCGAGTACTAGCAAAGCAAAGATAGAAGTGATATCGAAGGTATGGTCATCTTGCCTGCAAGGTTCTCAGAGTTGTCGAAGGCTTGATCCTTGTAAGCGTTCTCAACAGGTTCCTCGTGCACGTACTCGTCTCCCGGCTCTACCCAAAGCAAGAACACAAGCAATGGAACACAATAAATCACGGTGCAATGCACAAGCAACATGATGCAATACATGTCATGATATGCGAGATGTGATATGCAATGCGTATGCGTGCTCCGGGAGGAAAAAGGATGAACAAGGCATCAACTTGGCAAACCAAGTATGCCGCTGGAAAGATGAGATGATTTCGGTTGAAATCGATATAAAAATCACCGGGAACGGATGCACGGTTTGCAAATGACAAGCAAAATAAGAATGGCACAAAGCTGCGATTAACAGCACGATGCTACTTAGCATGCAACAAGAAACTATGCTACAGCACCCCAACATACAAACAAAGCATATGGCAGTGATCTACAGGAGATGCTTAACAAAATAGGAACACTGAGCTACGGCTAAATCACACCACAACAGGTTCAAACAAGCATGGCAAAAGAGCAAAAAAATATCAGGTTGGACATGGCATAAACAGCATCACGAAGCAATGTTCAGAGCAAGTTATCAACATGCTAGAAGAACTTATAATAGCAAAACAAGACATGACATGATTCTACTCAAAGCATAGATCAAAAGACCCTTACTGACCATGAGCCAAAAGGGACCAGAAGATATGATGGCACCCATGTAAACATAGCAAGTTTCGTTAACAGATTCAGCAAATAGAGCATGACATTGACAGAATTACGAAGACATCTTTGCGAGCTTGATGCACTCACTACAGAGAATTTCATGATAAACTAAGCATACATCCATCAATAAGACATGGCATAAAAGCTATACATGGCAAGAACAACATCATAGCATATACGGATCAACTACAACAACCTTGGCAAAATTGAATAACATGTAAACAATCTGTCAGGAAACATTTTGAAGCAAAAGTAGAGCACGAAAATGACATGCTAGACTACTCCATAATTGCAACCAGGGGCATGGATGGATAGATCATAACCATATGTTAAAAATATCCTTACTGAAGTATCTCAAAATATGCATGGATCTCTCTGTAGCATCATGTTTACATGGCATCAACATATCAGCAGAACAGAGACTAAAATCAGCAACATCACGAGGCCTAGTTTGCATGCTTGTGCTAGTCACCACATTGATCACAAAAATACATGGTAAGTACCTCTATAAATATGGCATGGCATAGTTCAAAACACATATAGGGCTCAAGTACATAAGATGCACACATCAATCATGACAAAAATGACAAAAGGGCATGTTCTGATAAGAATCTGAAACTAACATTATGAAGCACTCTACCAACTGCATTTCGGGCATCAAGATGAGCTCAAATGAATATGATGCAATGAGATGAAATGATGTACTCGTCGAGGCGAACAATTCAGTATGCTACACACCCAAAACTGAGCCACGGGTGCAAAGTTGTGGTGCGACGAACATGCAACAAAATTACTGACTGAAAAAGACTTGGTGAATTTTGGGGGAGAAGAAGTCAACCCTAGGATATGGATCTGGACCCGGCTCGGTGCGCGGATCAAGGCGGCGCCGGAGCCTCGCCGGAGATGCTGGAGAAGGCCAGAGAAGAGGCCTGGGCGGCCGGATCCGGGGCGAGGCCGGCCGGACCTGGCACCGGACGCCAAGGCAGGGGCTGGGCGGCGCCGGCGGCGACCAAGGCGACGACGGGCGCGGCGGA